>NW_006921600.1:7710147-7731640 GCF_000298275.1 Orycteropus afer afer
ATATATATATATATATATATATATACACACACACACACACACACACATACATATCTATATGTATGTGTGTATATATACATAAATATGTGAAAACTAATAAGTTAAAATCAAGTTGATTCCCGCGCAGTGACCCCCACTGGGTTTCCGAGGCTGTAAATCCTTACGGGAGCAGACTGCCTCATCTTTCTTCTGTGGAGTGGCTGGTGGATTTGATTCACAGACCTTTTAGTTAACATCCAAATGTCTTAGCCACTATACCACCAGAGCTCCTTGTATGTATGTATATATATATATGTGTGTGTGTGTATACTCGTAAATGTATGTATGTGTATATATATTTATATTTATGCTATGTGTCTGTGTGTGTATATATATATATATATACACAGTGAAATCTGTGAGAGTTGAAACTCAGTGGGACTGCCTTATTTTTCTGGATCTTGCAGATTTTCTGCCTTTGATGGTGCAGTCACCATTTTTCTATTGCTCATTGTAGTGGGAAATATTTGCGTTTTCCTTCTCGACAGGTTACCGCCTTACGCAGGTTCTGGCTTTCTCAGGTTTTCCTATATATAGTAAAAGATACACATCTCCTCCTATATTATCTTTTCCATCATAAATTCTTATATATATGATAAATTATATACATATTATAAATTACTGTATATCTATATATTTCCATATAAGTTAAAAGATTTTTAAAGGAAGACTGTATATTTTTTTGGTAATCCTTTCAGTGGATAGCTCAATACTTGTTTTATATTAGATTCTCAAATATTTTCTGAGTGACTGATGTACTGAAAAGTTTGATTAAATTTTGATGGACAGTGACACCTTGATTTTAAGAGTATATTATACTGGTAATGTTTTTAACCTACCCCCTAGATTTTTATCAAACCATTATTCAAAGGATGAATAAAAATTTCTAGATAGTGAACCTATGAGGAGTTTAAAGAGGTCAATATTTCCATGTAAATCTAAAAGTGATTAGGGTATTTTGTGGTTATTTATAGGGATTGAATTATTGTTTTCCTGATTGTAGAATCCTAAGTGTTGGTTTGGAATGCCTACAAATCCAGATGGCCAAAGACATCCATGTAGTGCTCTGTTGTCTGGCTGGAAAACACAGATTGAGGACTCAAACAGAAAGAAACCTTGTCTTCCAGCTTGACATACAGCAAGAGTATGTGCCCCACACCCAAGAGGCATCCCTAAATGTAGTTTATGGTCATAACACCAGCATCTCGGCGGCATTGCAGTGTTTTTACTAGAAGCAGAGTTACCCAAGAGGAGGAAACTATTTATATCAGTGAGAGGAGTAAGAAAGCCAGAGGAAAGTACATAAATAACTATCTGATGATCAGGTTGATCAACTTTAAACTACCAACCATGTTTTCTTGTATCTGGGGAGAGGGGGGAGCTTAAGCTGGCATTGTCCTTATGATTCAGGCAATATGATAGTTCTAACCAGATACTAAAAATTGAATAAAAAGGCAATACAAGACCCAAGAAAAGACCCCACTACTATCATGTTTGGTCCTGATCTAGACTTGGAAGCTTTTTATTTTTAGCTTTTGAAAGTCTCACTGCTTTTTTGCTCCCCACACACTTAAAAAAAAATTGCTGATTATAACAGAGTTTCTGAGTGTTTCATTGTTTTACTTTGTTGAGAACTATGTTAAAAAGCTTTCTTATTTTGGGGGAAGCAGTGTTATCTAGTGACTGGAAGAGGGAGGCTGGACACAGATTTAACTTTCTTGCCAAAGGCTGCTGACCGTGAGCAACTCACATGAAGCCATATTTGTCAGTAAAATTCCCACTGATTTTATGTGAAGGCAGAAGAGTTGCACAAAAAGAGAGAGATGAGGGGTGATATTTAAAGCATTAAAGCCTTATTCTCTCTGTTTTATAGGTTTAATCTTTATGTAGAATTTGAGTATATCAGAATAGTTTATTTCTTTTACATAAGAAGAAAGAAAAATACAAAAGGAAAAATATTCAATAGCTGTGAGTTGAAGAATCCACGCAGAAGCTGAAGGTGGTCAGATGGTAACCAGGAGTTTTTCCAATACTTAAAAAAAAAAAAAAAAAATCTTGGCTTAGTTTTCTTTCCTAATGTGGGTTAAAAATAAATGAAATTAAATACTGTCTCTAGCTTTAGGAGCATTGTTAGAATTTAAGGTAAATATAATATATTAAGTTGGGAAAAGATGATTTCTTCTTACTTTATTTTAAAAAATAATGAATTTATCTATTATCCTTACATACAGGTAATTTAAGACCCAAATCATTATTTGAACTGTTTTGGAAGGTACAAACAAGTCAAGTAAGAAATATGTTATCTGACTATATTCTAAAGGCTGCTTTAAAAAATTTAGTCATTTATTTCAATGACTTTGAATATGGCCCTTTGAATCCAGCCAATGAAACTTTTATTCATTCTTGCATCACTTGCTGGTTTTCCTTTGCTAGACTGTAGCATCTTTGTCTTTTCTCATCTTCAGCATTTTGTAAATTGAAGTCAGAAAAATTGAAAACTACACCACCAGAGCTCCTATAGTAACCTATATTTGTTGTTGTTGTTGTTATGTGCCGTCGAGTCGGCCCGACTCATAGCGACCCCTCCTTGGGTTTCCGAGGCAGTATATTATATACTCATTGTTTAATATTAGAGAAACATAATTGACATGTAAACTTCAGCCCAAAGAAAATTTGGCACTTCTGATTTGTCAACACGTTCCATGTAATTTATGACACCATTGAATAAACCTTCTTTTAAAATAACAATTTTCTCCTTACAAAATAGAAACAGCTCTTTTTGTGGTTTTCTACAAAGTTTTATAGTCATCAGGAGTTTATCATATGTCACTGAGAAACAATACTTGAGTTCTTTAACCAAAGATCTTGAAGGTACTAAACCCTTGCCTTCAAGGAATAAACTAACTCTTCAACCCAGGAATCAAAGAAAATATTGTTATCTTAATAGTGAAAAACTCAATTCTTTGCTACATTAAAGCTTTTAAAAATTCACATAAATCAACCCATCAAGCTTTAGCTGCAACAGATAAAAACCTTGAACTTATCAAATAAATTTCCTTTTTAATAAACCTTTTTAAACTTTGTCTTTTTTGCCTGCTCTTACAATAAACCAAAACCCAGTGCCATCAAGTCAATTCTGAGTGATAGAAATGCTATAGGACAGAGCAGAACTGCTCCATAGGCTTTCCAAGGCTGTAAATCTTTTCAGAAGAGACTGCCACATCTTTCTCCCATGGAGAGGCTGGGTGAGTTCAAATTGCCAACCTTTTGGTTAGCAGCCAAATGCTTTAGCCACTGCACCACCAGAGTTCCTTCTCTTTTATAGTACAGCCCTTTAAATGGCAATAATTAACATACCCATCAGCAAGCCCAAATATATCTATATACACTTTTTCTGTGGCATAAAAAACAAAAGTATATAAATTTGAATATTAATTAAATTTAATATCAGTAAGTTACCTAAAGATCTTGGAAATTATTTTAAGAGTATATCTTATAAAACATAATTGCTGTTGAAATAAAATTTGTTTAAATAGCCTATATTTTTATTTAACCTTTAAGTATGTCTCATTTTGATTTCTGTTTTGACACCTTAGAATTCTTTTGTAATAGAGAGGACTTATTTACAGTTCTTTTATAATGGGGATCTATACAATTTTGATATTTAGTAAAACATCATCTTACTTTCTTTTGTTTTAAAAGAGTACCTAAGGCATTTGACTTCTAACCAGAAGGCTGGCTGTTCAAACCCACCAGCCATTCCTTGGAAGGAAGATTGTGCAATCTACTTCCGTAGAGATACCACCTCGGAGACCCAAGGAGGGGTCACTATGGGTTGAATTGACTCGATGGCAGTGAGGTTTTTTTTTTTTTTTTTTTGTCACCTAGTTTGGGAGGAGTCTTTCAAAAGCTTCCCTGGTGCAGGGTGGATCTCAGAGGCTCATTATTAAGAAAGGATCAGTTAACATTAATTCATTTATATGTGTTTAATCTGAACTAGGTAATTTTGAAAGACAAGAGACAATTAAACTCTTTCCTCCTGATTTTTATTATTTTCATAGTAAATAATCTAACCTTTTTCTAGGTTCCAAATTCTTCTGTTTTAGTTAAGTGTTGATGTTATAAAAGTCACTCTGAAGTTAATTTATGAAAATCAGAGTCATAAAACTTAAGAAGGGCTTTTTACTTTGTTTCTCTTCTTTGCATTGGAGATTTTCAGTGCTGGAGACACAGAAAACTATGATATGGCAGTCTAAATTTTCCAAGTCTCATGAGCTTTCTATTTCTTGTCATTCTGGAATTAGTAAATATTACTTCTTTTCTTTAAATAAAGCACATTTCATATAACACTGAGCATAAGTTACTTAGAAAGGGTTTTGCATTTAGGGGTTTGGTTTCAAGGTTGACATGAAAATCATTGTCAAGACAATTTTATTTTCATTGATACCTGGGAATATTAGGATTACTTAATTTATTTGAGTACTTATTTATTATTAAAGCAAGTTCTCTGAGGAAATATATATAATACCATCTGGAAGTAGGAAATTATTATATTTTCATAATCCTTTATTTTGCATGCTTCATAGGATCCTTTAGAGCAGAAATTTAGAGTAATTTGTCTCTTTAAAGCCTTGTTAATACCAATAAAAAAAGAAGCAATTCATCCTTTTTTCAGTGCACTTTTAAATAGAGTAATTTATGTCAAATTTTTCTCATTGTAGTTCCTGAAAGCCTGACTCTTAAGACCAGAATGTTTCCTCATGAGACAGGAAAAACTTTGTAATTGTTAGTCATGGCTTCCTGAGACAAGACAGAAAAACACATTCACAGTCTATGAGGCCAATTCAAAAACAAGGCTTAAACAATACCATGCAACACAAACATATGGAAAACCCAGTTTATTAAAATGCATATAGCAATATTCTTATTTGGATGAGATCAACTCAACAGAGAAAAAAAAGGGTTCCTTATAAACTTACTAACTCAGCAGAGTCTCAGATGAAGGGAGATTAAATCCTCTGACAAAACTTGAGCATTAAATGAAAGTTCACGGGGGAGGGAGGAGAAAAAACACAAATGGGAATTTAAGTTCTCAAAGTGATCACTGAGATTGTAAATTTTAAAGGGGCAGATAAGAGCAGGGCTTTGTTATTTGTACCTCTTTGTTTTGTTTTGTTGATTCATATACATTAACCTTCAAGAAAGCAATTCATCTTTCTTGATGTCTCTTAGAAGCTTCTTAATTCAGGAGCCTTTCTTTTCTAATTTACTGAAAAGAAAGCTCAATGCAGGTAGTTCGAAAAAGCTCCAAAGTGGCCACATATTTTTCAGACAGCTCCCCAGATAAGGCATTTAACATTTACAGAGCAGATAGGTTCAAGTTTGTTCAAGGTTTAGAACTCTCAGACTTGGTGAAATCCTTATGAGGAGTGCTACAGCATTCGGACAGTGTACCTGAGAGTTGTAGAGGTATTGTCTTGTGGCCAGCAGGTAGCTTGCTACTTCTGCCCTGTCCTCTGAACCAACTTATCCTGTCATGTGAGACTTTAACTGCTTTCTGGGGCTGATAGCTGCCCTAATGACTTTTAACTACACAACCAGCACCATTGATTTCTTGTGACTTATGGAGCCCAAGATTCTACAAACTCAAAAACTTCTAGGACAGTGTTTTGCACAAAATCAGAACTTCTACTATTGCCACTAACAAAGGTTAACTCTTACAAGAACAAAATGAAAACAAATCCTTCAATAAGTCTTGAAAAGCTCTATGCAAGAAGGTAGAGCTCAAATTTGAGAGGTCTTACTCTAGCAACACCTTATAGTCTATGGAGATGGATGAGCTTCACAGGGCTTGTCTTGGCATCAGAACTCCAAGTCCTCAACTTCTTAAGGTCACTGAAAAAAGCGCCTTTGAATCCCACAATTCTGACACTAAATAAATATCAAAGAACAAACTGGAGTCTCTAAAGCAGAGTTTTACTGAGGAATAGAAAAAGAAAGTTCATAAATAGGGAATCACAAGGTCCACAGGATTCGGAGTTAAGTGTTGGAAGTAATAGACAGTTCAGTGAGTTTTTATAATACGAGGAATGTCAATTGAATGTCAGTGCTTTGTTGACATTTAAGTAACAGTTACAGCAGATGATAAGTGGTTGATAAGTGTATATCTGATTGGTAAGATATTATATATATATATATATATATATATATATATATATATATATATATATAAGTTGGGCAATCCTACTTCCATAGTGATACTGCCTCGGAAACCCAAGGAGGGGTCGCTATGAGTCAGGGCTGACTCGACGGCACATAACAACAACAACAACAATATTTAAGTTACAAATTAGTTATCAAATTGGCTACATCTGACCTTGAAATAATCATAAGACTTTGCATGACCACAAGGAGGGCATTTATAATTCTAAGGTTTACTCTTGAGCAAGCATCAGTTCTGAGTATTGTTTCGGATCTACTTTTCTGGCAGGTTGTATTCTTAAGCAAAACGCTTAAGCAAAGAAAATCACATTTTTTACCAAGTAATTTTCTCAGGGTACTGTGGAGAGTTACAGAAGTGACAGGATGCATTCTTGATGCAGAAGTTACTTTTGATTCAAAATAGAGTTTTGGCCATCAGACCTTAGCATAGTCACCATTTCATGTCAGGAGCCCTAAATTAATTTGTGGTTCTTTTACTGTGGAATCAGTTCTGACTCATAACAATGTTACAGAGTAGAACTGCTTCATAGGGTTTTCTTGGATATAGTCTTTAAGGAAGAAGATTTCCAGGCCTTTCTTTTGCAGTCCTGCTGAGTGAGTTTGAATTGCCAACTTTTAGGTTAGTAGTCAATGACAAACCATTTTTTGCCACCTCGACACAAAGTGAAGGGGGGAAGAAACATTTCCATCAGCTCAATTCTGACTCTTAACAACTCTATTGGACAGGGTAGAGCTGCCCCACAGGATTTTTCAAGGCTACAATCTTTACAGGAAGGAGCCCTGTTGGTGCAAGCTACTTTTGTAAAGATTACAACCTCGGAAACCCTGTAGGACTATTCTACTCTGTCTTATATGGTCACTATGAGTCAGAATCTACTCTAGGGGAATTATTCTCCCCCCCCCCCCAGTAATCTTTCCAGAAGCAGGTTGTCACAGCTTTCTCCAATGGAGAAGCTGTTGATTTCCAATCACCAACCTTTTGATTAGCAGCCAAGTGCTTAACCACTACACAACCAGGACTTCTTTGGTACAAGTTAGGCACTCAATAAATATTTGTTGCATGAATGGATGACACAAGACAGAAGGTGTTTAGCAATGTAAGAATTGTAAGAAAATTAAAATAGGTAATAAGAGGGAGAGGTAACTTCCAGCATCTTTGGTATTGTATATGTAAAATACAGGTAGTTAATTTGACAGGCCATTAATGCACTGTCCTGTGTATTGCCTCCCCCCCCACCACCAAATTCATCAACTACTCCACCATTCTTTTCATATAAGATCATAAATGGATAACATGCTGATTATAAATGTATAGCATGCTGAGCCTCAGTAAGATAAGGAGTGAGACTGGATGAATGTTTGGGGACAAATGTAGCAAGATCATTTTATGTGGCAGAATGATTAATTGTGTACAACTAGCTCATCAGACCTCTGATTTTATGGATATTATTGCCTGGGAGGAGACTTAAGTTTGATTTAGATACATATTTAATACATACTAATAGAGAGGTTGGGCAATCCTACTTCCATAGTGATAACTGCCTCGGAAACCCAAGGAGGGGTTGCTATGAGTCGGGGCCGACTCGACGGCACATAACAACAACAACAACAGCAATAGAGAGTTTGGCAAATGTGATAAAATTGGATCATTATTTTAGTTTTGACATTTTATAATTTGAACAAACATCAACCAAAACATTACCTTGGTGCTACCTAACTAATACAGAACCTAGTTCACATTGATATATATTTTAGTTCATCTCTCCACAACTTTGTGAATACCTAACTAAATATGCATCATGTCTGTGATAGTTGGAGCTGTGTGTCAACTTGGCTGTACCACAATTCTGTGTGGTTTAAGCAATTGTGATGTGGGTTGTTCAAATGATGGGATCAGATGTATAAGTTTTGGGCAGCCAATCCATTGAAAGGGAGTTTCCCTAGGGGAGTGGCCTGCTTCCAGTATATTTATGGACATTCTGGGAAAAGAGACACTCTTCTGTGGATCGGGATTCTGCCTACAACTGTCCATGAGTGAACAATCCACCATTCAACATGGAGATCTTGGATTCACCATTCATTGGAGTCAACAGCCAGTATATTGCTTGCCAACCTTGTCAACCCCTGCAGCTGCGTGACTTGGTAAAAGCCTCCAGCTTGACGTTTAATCCAAGAACTTGGGACTTGCCAGCTTCTATAAGTGTGTGAGCCATTTTCCTAATATAAATTTCTCTTTCCTCTCTCTCTCTAAGCTTTACTGGTTTTGTTTCTCTAGAGAACCCAGTCTAATACAATGTCTAAGGTGTTTCTTATTAGATTTCTTTATTAGATAACTATGACTGTTGAGAAATGGCACCAGCTGAAAGTTTTGCCAGTCTGCAGCAAAATGAGTAAAATAAGGACATTAATGCTTGTATTTTATAAAGCTATATAGATTAATTTTAAAAGACTTCAAAATAATCTGAGATTAGACCTCGTCTTAGTTATCTGGTGCTATTGTAACCCAGATACCACAAATGGATAGCTTTAACAATGAGATATTTATTCTTTCACAGTTTAAAAGACTAAAAGTCCAAATTCAGAGTGTACCTCTAGGGGAAAGCTTTCTCTTTTGGCTCTTGGGGAACATTCTTGACTCCTTTCATCATCTGTAGGTCCAGGAATTCTTAGAAATCTCTGTGTGTCTTGATCTTCTCCTGGGTCTAGGAGGTTTTTAGTCCAGGGACCCTGGGTCCAAAGGATGCACTCTATTCTTAGCTCTTCTTTCTTGGTGGTGATGAGATCCCTCTGATTTCTGCTTGCTTGTTCAATATCTTTTATATCTCAAGAGATTGACTCAAGGTACATCCTAATCCTGTAGATTGTATCCTGCCTTATTAACATAACTGCCTCTATCCTGCATCATTAACATCATCCCACTAAAAGCCAAACCCACTGACACTGAGTTGATTCTGACTCATAGTGACCCCCACAGGGTTTCCAAGGCAGTAAGTAAATCTTTGTTGTTGTTGTTATGTGCCGTCGAGTCATACCTGACTTGTAGCGACCTCTCCTTGGGTTTCCGAGGCAGTATCACTACGGAAGTAGGATTGTCCAACCTTCCTTCCGAGGAGTGGCTGGTGGGTTTGAACAGCCAGTCATCTGGTTAGCAGGCAAGTGTCTTAGCCACTATGCTACTGAGCTCCCAAGTAAATCTTTATCAACTGGAATAATGTAATTTTATTTTTTCCTTTCAACACTGTAATTATTTGTGACTTCCGTTTTTCTCCTGAGATTTATGAGCCACATCCTGATGGTTCATGATCTCCCATTGGAATGTTAATTTGGGCTTCAATAAATCTATTATTTTGCTTCAATGAAGTAAGAGTTTTAGTTCCCTATAACATTGGCGTAGTCGGCAGGATTTTGGCATCATCTTTCCGAGAGGACCCCAAATAGCCGAAAAATTTGGTTGAGGCATGGATAAAGGGCCCCTTTGTGTGTCCTCCTGCTGTTTTGGACTCTTTGGGAACTGCTTAGAGATAAGTGTTGCTGAAAAACAAGTGTGAATTTTGGCACAGTTCTGTTAGAACTTAAGCCCCAAGTATTTCCATGCAGCTTTGTTAGGATTTCTTGAAGCTGTTTCTCCCTTCTGTTCTTTTTCTTCCTCCCCCTCCCCACCCCCATTAGCAGTGAAATAAGCTTGTGGGAGATTTGTGTTTACACCTTTACCTTCTCATCCTGTGGAAGTTTGTCAGAAGTTTGTGTTTTCAACTGTGGTTTTAGTGTTACAGGGGTTCCATCTACTGGCTGAATCTTGTTAAGTGTGTTCACACAAGTCTCTTTTGTTTTCTGTTTATGAACTCGCAGTTTGAGCAGCTGCTTGCTAATATGTTTTTTGTGTCTTAAAAGCCACAGAAGTGCAGGGCAAAACTTCTAATAGGTTTCTGTCAAGCCCTGGAAGTGCTAAGGTTTTCAGTGTGCTTTTTGAGCTTTTGGTCTTTTATTTCTGATTGTGGTTCATGCCATTTTGGGTAAAAATCTAGAATATGATGAGTCCATTATCTAATGCACAAAAAGTGTGATGCTCCATACAAACTCCCCCCCCCTTTTTTTTCTTTAAGGGTACATTTTTGCTTAGCACATCTTGTTTGCATGGGCTGATACTTGGTAGGATGAGCAATGGCCCTTCTAAGGACCATAGCAGATTACCTCCTCTGGAACCTCCACTTTTACATCCTAAGGAATTATGGTGCTACTATGGTTCCATACCTTGAAATGTGGCATGCATTTACCAAGGAAAATTGTTGTTGTTATGTGCTGTCGAGTCAGACTCTACTCGTAGTAACCCCTCCTTGGGTTTCTGAGGCAGTATCACTATGGAAGTAGATTGCCCAACTTTCCTTCTGAGAACAAGAAAAATGCTACTGATCAATGCCTGTGTTATGCCAGTTTTGAGTCCACTAAATTAACTTTCCTACACAGCAAATTAGAGGATAAATTCTCCTGGATTAATAAGAACAAGTGAGAAACCTATTTTAATCAGTTTTTAGAAGCTTTCAAGAGACAAAAATAGTAGTAAAATTGCCTCACTGCAAGATGTTGTATCAAGACAAAAAGAACTGATTAAGGAATTACAAAATAAAAGTTTTGTGTCTATTACCTTGTTGATTGAAACTCTTCCTCCTCCTCCTCTTAATCCTTTCTCACCTGGCCTTCCAGCAGTTATTCCTCTAAACCCATCTCTGCCTCCCTCCACAATAATTCTTTATCAGAACTTCCACCTCACACTACAGAAAAATAGTAATCAGTTAAAGAGGAAAGGGCCAAACCTCCAGTTGGAGCTAGTCCCATAGTTGAGATGTCCTTTAAAGTAAAATACCCCAGAACTGGAGAGGACACCTTGAATTTACCTTTGCCCCTGGTTTAAAGTGGTGCTTCACACCATTGTTAAATAATTTCCCAACCTGTGCAAAGATACTTAGAAAAAACAGAAAATTTAAAATTCTGGCAGAAACTTATTAGCTCATCCCAGCTAATCTATATAACTTACTATACATGTTGCTAGGACCTGGGGATGGCTCAAAGGTGAATGGAAGAAGCTAAATGGAAGGAACCTGAAATATCATTGTCCATCCAACCAAATGTCTCAGGTACAGAGTTAGTAACTCAGACTAAAGCTATTATAACAAATTTAATCAAATGATTTCCCAAAAATTTTCCACATAAAATTATTCAGGCTTGTAAGCAGAAAAGGATGAGAATGTTTATAATTACAGAGATTGTTTAACTAAAAGCTTGATGGTACATTCAGGGCTAAACCTGGATGATGGAACCAAAGTAGCTCTTAATCCTATTTTTGTAGGAGTACTACATCCAAATAACTTAGTAAAATGATATCATTAAGTTGGGAAAACTTTGAAACTTCACAATTGACCATCTTAGCCTATAAGTTATCCCTTAGAACAAAAGACTAAGAAATGAAGCTGAAAATGAAGGTCTGATAAAGACAAAACAAATTCATGTCTTCACAGTTACAGCAATTACAATGTCCTGAATAAAATCAGAGATATAAACCCTAATTTGAAAATAAGTCCACGATTCCCCAGTCTGGATTCCCCGGGATTTGCTATTATTGTAAGGAGCTGCACATTTAAGATTTATTTAAAAAATAAATGTTGTATTTTGCCTCAGCCCCACTCAAACCCAAATGAAGGAGCTCTGGGGACACATTAGAAGCTTTTCCAGTAGTTTCTATAAAGTCACAAGGGGAAACAACCCTTCAAATTAATGGGGAAACTTGTAAAATTTTAATTAATACAGAAGCCACACTGTCCACAGTTAACCCCATAAGTTTGTAAAAAGCTTATACCCCAGAGTACTAAATTTCTAAGGTTATGGGGGTTTTTAAATCATGAACAAACTTTGACTCATTTGCAACAAGTGGCTATTTCTTTAGAACCTGTTGAGGATATGCATTCCTTTTTTATTAAGTTCACAAAGTCCTATTAATTTATTAGGAGGAGACTTATTATCAAAATGGAATTGCCATATCAAATTTACTGATCAAGGAGCCCTTTCCAATAACCAGAAGAAAGCATTCAAGCTGTCTCTAAATTAAAGGAGTCCCTAGTCACTACTTCAGCTTTAGATTTTCCTAATTATAATTTGGATTTTTCCTTATGTATCTTGGAGATAGCTGGGAATGCATTGGGAGTTCTTACTCAAAAACACAGAGGCCAGCAACAACCTGTTGGTTACTACAGTCTACAGTTAAACCTGATCACTTCTGTATATCCTCCTTGCCTTAGAGTCAAGGCAACCACTAAATTAGTGGAAACTTTATCAGATGTGGTGCTTGGAAACTTTCTGGGTGTTTATGTCCCCATGCAGTATTGACTATTTTAAATTCTGCTTCAACTCAACATCTCTCAGCCAGCAGAGTAACTGCTTATGAAGTTTTTCTTTTGGCTACCCTCAATGTCTTGGAAACCCAAGGAGGGGTCGCTATGAGTCGGGTCCTCTCGACGGCACATAACAACAACAACAACAACAACAGCACCCTCAATGTCTGGTTACAGTTAACTCCTTGAATACTTTGTTGCTTTCTCCAGAAGATAAGTACACCATTTCCCACAGTTGTTTTGATTTAACAGACCAATGGTTAACTCCCAGGCAGGACTTGCAAAAAAACCCTCTCCCCAATTCCTCTTTAGTTTTTTTTCTGTTGTTGTTGATGATTCTTATCTTAGGCCACACTCCTCTAGTTCTTATTACCAAGAAGGATATGCCATCATGACCTCCACCAAAGTCTTGAAAATGATATCCTTCCTGAAGTATTTCGGCACAGCAACCTGAATTAATTGTACTCATCCAGGCTTGTAAATTGGTTTCTGGATTATTGATAAACATTTAATGGAGTTATTCATAATTTTAGATGTTATAGAAGCAAAAGGAGTTCTTGACATCTTCTGGAACCCAAATTAAAAACGGCCCCTTAATTGCCAACCTCTTAGAAATCCCTTTTCTGCCCTTAGACATGCTGCTGCTGCTGCTGCTGCTGTTGTATGCCGTCGAGTCAGCCCTGACTCATAGCGACCCCTCCTTGGGTTTCCGAGGCAGTATCACTACGGAAGTAGGATTGCCCAACCTTCCTTCCGAGGAGTGGCTGGTGGGTTTGAACCGCCAGCCTTCTGGTTAGCAGGCAAGTGCCTTAGGCACTATTAAAGCTCAAGCTCATCAACCAATGGGCCTACCCCAAACTAAGGAGGCTAAAGGTAGTTATTTGTCAGATGCTGTGACCAAATAAACATTGTTTGGCTCCTTCTCAATTCAGGGGCCCAAGGAGAGAATGATGGAATCTTTTCAGATGGAATGTTTTGACCAAGATCAAGATTCTGACTCCCAAGTAAATATGACCTCTTTATCCACCTACTTAAAGCTGGCTCCAGACAATAGTCACCTCCTGGACTCAGTCCTGGTGCACTTAAGACTCTTATTACTGGTCTCTGGACTGGACCAAATGAAAGGCTGGTCATTCCAAGGCCATTCATGTTCCGATGGTCAAGACTTTATTGATCATTTAAAGGTCTATGGAAATTAATGACCTTATCCATAATTCGAATCAACATTTTTAGCAACTTTCTTAATAGCTTATGTACTTCACTGTGTTTTTTTTTTTTAGCTTTGAATTTATTAATATATTTATTTCTTGTAATAACCCAAGAAGTAGATACTATTATTATTCCCATTTAATACTGTTTTGGGTCTCTAAACCAAAAACAAATCAAACTCACTGCCCTTGAGTTGTTTCCAACTCATGGCAACCCCCATTGGGTGTCTGAGGCTGTGAATCTTTATGGCAATAGATCACCCAGTCTTCCTGTCATGGAACAGCCCATTGCTGACCTTCCCCTTAGTCGTCAAGTGCCTTATCCACTACACCACCATAGCTCTTGTGGTTCTAGTGCTGCTCTAACAGAAATATACTACAAATATAAGGCTTTAGCAAACATGGATTTATTCTCTTACATTTTTTGGAGGCTAGAAGTCCGAGTTCAAAGTGCCAGCTCTAGGGGCTGGGTGAAGGCCCCTCAACCTTGGGCTTCAGCTCTGCCTCTTGTTCCCGGCCCACTGGATCTGTAGGTATCTCTTAACGGAGGAAGCTGCTGGCTGCTGAGGCTGATGAACCCAGGTCTACAAGTAAAATGGCACAGTTCAAAGATTGCTTGAGCAACATGGCAGGCCACTAGTTCAAGTCCAGAAGCAGTCTCAAGATCAGCAGACAACATGGCAGGCCACTTACTGATGATTCAGCCAAACATGTACGTCACTGTGTTTTAAAAAATCCTTCCCAAACTCCAACATTGATTTGATTTTCCTCCTTTGGTCCAAACTTCTATAGTTGAAAATGTAGCAAATTGTCCTCATAGACCCAGTTTGCCATATGAGTTGGTAGTTTCTTAGGATTTGTTAGTTAAGGAACTACTCCTACAAGAACCATCTGGCATTGCCTCAGAAGCCATAAGATTTTGCCTCCAAAAAGTGAAAAATGTATGTAGAAGCAAGAGTTCTGTCCACCAAATTGGGACACAGATTATTGGTAGTGACCACCTCCCAATCGCAAGTTGAATGCCTAAATCCTTACACCTTCCAGTGATTCAAAATATTCATAAAACATAGTCATATAGTCTGAGATAAATTAGTGGAATTTGCAAATAAATATAATTGGAGAAACTTTTGAGAGGGAACAGACCAAATAACAAGACAGTGCCATACCTGTTCTTAGTTTTAATCCAGGCAAACCTTATCACACCCCTGCTTTCCCAAGGTCAATATCCTTTCCCAACTGACTCTGTGCTGGAATGGCATATTAACTCTGTTCAGATGCCTCCTCCCCATGGCTATAAATATGGTTTCATTATGGTTTATAGATTTTCACATCGGGTTGAGGCTTTCCCTAGTTAGGTGTGCAACTACTAGCTTTGTAGCCAAGAAACTCTGTTGTTGTAGTTATGAGCCATCGAGTCGGCCCCAACTCATAGCGACCCCTCCTTGGGTTTCCGAGGCAGTTGTTGTTGTTGTTGTTATATGCCATTGAGTCGGCCCCGACTCATAGCGACCCCTCCTTGGGTTTCCGAGGCAGTTGTTGTTGTTGTTGTTATATGCCATTGAGTCGGCCCCGACTCATAGCGACCCCTCCTTGGGTTTCCGAGGCAGTATCACTACAGAAGTAGGATTGCCCAACCTTCCTTCCGAGGAGTGGCTGGTGGGTTTGAACTGCCAGCCTTCTGGTTAGCAGTCAAGTGCCTTAGGCACTATGCTACCAGAGCTCCTAGCCAAGAAACTACTGGAAAATATTATCCCAACTTGGGGTGCCCTAAAAACTCTTTGCAGCAATTGGGGTACTCATTTTCCTGGTCAAATCATTAAGTAAATTGACTCAATTTTTCCAGTTTCTCAAAGGGTTCATTGTCTTTATCATGGACAGTCTTTATGATTGTTGTTGTTGTTGTTGTTTGCTGTCGAGTCGGCCCCGACTCATAGTGACCCCTCCTTGGGTTTCCGAGGCAGTATCACTACGGAAGTAGGATCGCCCAACCTTCCTTCCGAGGAGTGGCTGGTGGGTTTGAACCGCCAGCCTTCTGGTTAGCAGTCAAGTGCTTTAGCCACTATGCTACCAGAGCTCCTTGTTTATGATTAGTAGAAAGAATTAATAGTATCATTAAAACACAATTACCCAAAGTAGTTTCCTCAAGATTCTCTCTTTAGTTTTGCTAAGTATAAAGACTACTCCCTTTGAGTACCATAAATTGATGCCTTTTAAAATTGTTACAAGAAAACCTGTAAATCTGCCATATGGTTCAGCCTTTATCGATTCTAACTCCTACAGACTAGTTTGCTCAAATATTGTCAGGCTTTGCTGCATTATATAAAAGAAAAAGCCTCTATGATAAAAGAAACTTTTAATAATCAGACCCTGAAACAGATTAAGGCAGCTGATACTGTGCCTGGGGATTATGTTTATTAGAAAAGGCATCAGCTAAAGGATTTTCTGGAATCTAAGTGGAAAAGACCCTACTTAATCCTTTTAATAAATCCCTGTACTGCTAAATTACAGGGAATTAAAGCTTGTATCCACCTGTCCTGTTGAAGATAGTTCCTGTGGACCCTACATGGACTGCCCATCCAACTAAAAGACTTAAACTAAAGTTTAACAGGGTCCTGAAACAGAAGCAGATGATGATGAGAATAAACCACTAACACATGGTCACAGAATAAGATTATAAAAGTAATTTAAGCATTTTGATGTTGTGCTGTATTATTATTTTGTTAGCTATACTTTTATCTTTAGCTATTTTGTGTTTAATACATACACTTATTATTATTATTATTTTTGTAAATATTCATGCAACCCCTGAAAATATTTGGACTTAGGCTAATTATTACAGGTGTACTTTTGTTAAACATTTATGGTATTATTTTTTTACTTAGCCTTTGTATTTTAATCATGATCCCAGTTATTGTTTTAATCCCATTATTATCTCATTTTCTATTGCTTGGCAGTATAATGCTTTTGCTAAATTGGCTCAATCCATGGTGAGTACAAGTAACCAAACTGAGTGCTAGAATTGCTACTTGTTTTTCCAATCTGTGCCAGACGGTCCTCACCCATTGGCTTCCCTAGTACAGAATCATCATCCAACACCACTACAAACTATTAATTCTAGTTAAAAAGAGCAATCAGAATCAAGCTGTGGGACCCACCTGAGGCTTATCCTTTAGTTTCATATTTCAACTTCACTGGAGTCCAAAACATCCCATTTAATTTGTGTTGTAGCTAAAAAAGTAAACCTTAAAATTTAACGTAGAAACCAAGATTATATTGAACAGTATTGTTCTGCTATACATTATCCGAAAGAAACACAATTGTATTCTAGTTAGTATGATGACTGTTTTAAGACATGAAATAAACCTATTCAACTTTATGGTAACCCATGTTTTCAAAACTATACTCAATGGGAATTCAGTTTTGGGAGGTTATCAATATATAATAATTCTAGCCTTAAAAATTGGGTTGATAATTCAAATTTATCTATCATTAGGCATAGTGCCTAAGGCACTTGACTGCTAACCAGAAGGTTGGCCATTCAAACTCACCAGGCACTCCTCAGAAAGAAGGTTAGGCGATCTACCTCTGTAGTGATACCACCTCAGAAACCCAAGGAGGGGTTGCTAGGAGTTGGAGATGATTCAACAGCACATAACAAGAACAACAACAACAGTTATGATGTTTTAGTATATTCTACCTGGGTAGCACAGTGTTTGAAGTGCATGGTGCTAACCAAAAGGTAGTGGGTCAGAATCACCAGCCACTCTCCAGTAGAAAGATGTGAAAGTCTGCTTCACATAAAGATTATAGCCTAGGAAACCCTATAGGGCATTTCTACTCTGTTCTATAAGGATGCTATGAGTCAGAATCGACTTGATGACAGTGTTTTATTATTATTTTTTTTTAATGTGCTTCCTGTAGTAACTTATTTCTTTGCAGAAGTTCAAATTACAGTACAATAAATAACCTCTATGCTAAAAATTTTTCTTATGCATGAACTTTACCATTCTTAGATAGTTAGAGGGAGAAAAGTCAATGTACATTGGGGACCTTGGAAGTTCCCCTAAATATTTCTACTCATAATAAAAGTCTACATTGGACCAAGGATTTAAAATTTATTTCTCCAGCCCAACATAGCCTAATACTTACCAATAATCCTACTGCTGACTACTCCAAATGAAGCTGGTCTTTTTTTGCAAGCAATTATCCCTTGGTTTTGCACTACACAGTTAAAACAAACTATTTGTAACCTATTGGCTACCATGGCATAAATAGCTAACAATGTTTCAGATAGAACGACAATGTACCAGCAATCGCTTAATTCACTAGCTAGGATTGTTCTTGATAATCAGATAACTTTAGATTTCTTACTAACACAACAGAGCCGAGTATGTGTCATTGGCAACACCTCATGTTTCTGTTTGATAAATACTATAGGAGAGGTAGAGCAAGTCCTTAAGCTAAACCAAAAAGCTGTTTGGTTATACTCTATACTCCCCTGTAACTTCACTATCCTTTTTTTTTTTTTTTTTTCATATATCTTTAGTTGGCTACCAAATAGCGTAAGTTCTTGCTTACAATCTCTGTTGCAAACTGGGTTGATTATATTAATACTAATCCTTATTATGAAATTATAAAATGTGCCATAAAGTCTACCTTAGAAAGCAGAAACTTGCTTTATCTTATGCTCAGACAATTATGTACTTTAACAGCTGATTGAGAACCCAAAACTAAAGAAGCCTCATGACTTAGATTACTCATTTACAATTAGGTCAGGTTGTTCCTCCAATGTGGCTGTACCTTATTCATGCCCCATACCAAGATCACTGAAGCTGCTTGCCAATAACATGATCATGTTGGATCTACTAGAGCTGCCTGGCAGCCAAGGTACCAGTGGTCCTGAATATGGGAACAAAGGAAGTTAACATGATGTGTTAGGCTGGTTCTCTAGAGAAGCAAAACCAGTAGAGGTTATATGTACATATAGAGAAAGAGAAATTTATCTTAGGAAAATGGCTCACACACTTATAGAAGCTGGCAAGTCAGTCCCAAGTTCTTGGATCAAATATCAAGCTGGAGGATTTTCCTGACTTACACAGCTGCAGAGCTGATGAGCTTATGGTTGGCAGGCAAAATACTGGCTGATGACTCCAGTGAATGATGAATCTAAGATCTGCAGGCTGAATGGTGGTTTGTTCGCTCACAGAGAGTTGTAGGCAGCACAATAGGATCCCAATCCACAGAAGAGTGTCTCTGTTCCAGGATGTCTGTCAATATATTGGAAACAGGCCACACCCCTAGGGAAACTACCTATCAACAGATTGGCTGCTCAAAACATATACATCCAATCCCATCATGGGAATAACCCACATCACAACTACTTAAACCACACAGAATTGTGGTCCAGCCAAGTTGACACACAGATCCAACTATCACACATGATGAAGGTTTTGAGCTACAACTTGGGGGAAGCATATCAACAAAACCATGCAGAAGAAATTACGCCCATAAGAAGTTCTTTTAAATCCTAGGTCAAAAGGAGGGAATGATAGGGGATATAAAATCAAAACAAAGGCTTATGACCTATTTGTAAAATGACTAAACTGACTCTAAGAGCTCAAATGTAACTTTTCCCTCAGATTCTTTCTTTGTTACATAGGAGGCAACTCTTATTATGGTTAAGGAAATGATTTCCTTTGCAGTAAGGCTAAAGAATATGAATACCTCATGGAAACTTTTTTTTTTTTTTTTTTAAATTGTGATTTGGGTGAAAATTTACAGAGCAAATTCACTTTCCATACAGCAGTTCACATACACTTTGTCTCATGACATTGATCACAATTCACCACAATGCAATGTGGTAAATTGCTCCCTTCCCACTACCTTCCCATTGTTACCTCTTCCTTGTGTCCATCCCTCCATGCCCTCCTGCCCCCTGAGCTGTCTCCCTTTGCATAAGCAGCCTTTCTTTCTCACATGATTGGTCTCTCCAAGGAGTGTATCTACCTCAGGTAAATGTTCAACTCATATGCCTGTCTTTTTCTTGGCTGGAAGCCACAGGTGTGGGGTGAATTTCAGACCTGACGGGCAGCTATGGACCATAGTCTCAGTGGTTCCACCAGGCTCTATCGGACCAGCAAACTTGGTCCACCCCCCCTTTTTTTTTCTCCAAATGATTTTGAGCTTTGTCTGCATTGTTCTCCCTCTCTCTCCAGGATCTCCTACATAGATCCCCTTCCAAGTGGTTGACATTGGTAGCCGGGCACCATCTAGTTCTTCTGGTCTCACTTGTATAGGCTGCAGAAGGGATGGTGTACCAGTTACTAGGACTGATTGTATCCATGAATTTTGGGTTTTCTTCATTCTTCTTTGCTCTGGACAAGGAGAGACCCATTGTTGCATCTAGATAGCAGCTTGCAAGCTTTGAAGATCCCGGTTGCTACTCACCAAAGTAGGAGGTGGAACAATGTTTTATGTAGTATGTTATGCCAATTGAGCTTGATGTCTCCTGCGACTATGGTCCCAAGCCTGCAGTTTCAACTACACAGACCCTATGGATAGCTGGCTGTGACCAAGCAGTGACTACCACCTTGCCTCTTGTCAGCTCTACTATACACCTGGAAATTCAGATCATACACATAAACTTATAGGACTATTGTCTGCCAACCCTAAACATGTTCTTGGGCACACTCCCCACTTCATTGACATACTTACTAGTTCAGCCTATCCACCGATCTATCCACCTGTATACCCATGTTTGCCTTCACTGACAATGCAGTACTGTATGTGCAAAAGGGTTCATCTTTGTTGTCTGTACCACCCATGTACCACTCTCTATGTTCTTCTCTTCCTCACTGTCACCAGGTTGATCACTCACATTTGGTATATTGCCCTTCTCTTCACCCAAATCAATACTTTATCTATCTAACAGTATTCCCTACCCTCTCCCTCCTACCCCTGGTAACCAACAAAGAAAATTTCCTTCCATAGATAACCTTTTCCTTGATGTTTAAAATAACAGACTAATACAATATTTGTCCTTTTGTGATTGACTTATTTCACTCAGCATAATGTATCCCGAGTTCATCCACGTTATGCAGTGTTTTCCAGATTCTACATTATTCTTTAGTGTTGCATAGTTTTCCATTGTGTGTATGTATCATACTTTGGTTATCCATTCCTCAGTTGATGGACACGTAGCTTGTTCCATCTTTTGGCTTTGTCAATAGTGCTGTGATGAACATGGTATGAATATGTCCATATGCCTGTTCTTGTCATGGCTCTCAATTCTTTAGGATATATACCTAGTAAATGAATGGCTAGGTCAAATGGTATTTCTAATTCCAACTCTTGAAGGAATTGCCATACTGCTTTCCACGATGGTTGTACCATTTTACAGTCCCACCACCAGTGTATGAGAGTCCCAATCTCTCCACATCCTCACCAGCATTTGTTGTTTCCTGTCTTGTTGAACTTTGTTACTAGTTGTATTGGATTGGGTTCTCTAGAGAAACACAAAAACCAGCAAAGTATGTATATATATATATATTTATAGAGAGAGAAAGAGAGAGAGAGAGAAATTTATCTTAGATAAATGGCTTACAAGCGTGTAGAAGCCGACAAGTTCAAACTGAAAAGTTC
>NW_006921600.1:7742816-7744304 GCF_000298275.1 Orycteropus afer afer
TTTCATGGTGTCCCTGGTTTCTTTGTTCCATATTATTTCTGTGCTGCGCTCATTATGTTTATGAATCCAGTTATCATTTCTTTTGTTGCTGTTGTTTTAGTATTTGCTGAATATTTGTGCTTGTCCTCTTTTTTTTTATTGTATTATGAAGATTTATCAGTTTTCTTTGAGGTTACCCTATCATTTATAATTTTCTCCCCAAGTTTGAAACAGTCCATTCTATCTTGCAACTCTCTTTACTTCCTCACCATTCAGAAGTTCTGCAAGTACACAGGCTTTTTGCTCTTTTTGTTTGTAGTTGTCCTCACTTGCCAATTGATGTCTCTGGTTCCCTGTTTACAATCTTGTAAGCTCATTTTACTTTGCATATGTCCATAGCTGTAGTTTCTGGGTTATGTCATCTTGTGTATTAATGGTCGGTTGTTATTTGCTATTTTTGGTGCTCTGATCAAAGGACTCCCTTTAGCATCTCTTGCAAGGTTGGTCTGGTTTTAACAAATTCCCTTAGTTTATCTTTATCTGGAAATCTCCTGATTTCACCATCATATTTGAGGGACACTTTTGCCAGGTGTATAATTCTCAGTTGAAAATTTTTCTCTTTCAAGGTTTATATATACCAGCTCATAGTCTTCTCCCTTGCATTGTTTCTGCTGAGAAATCAGAGCTTATTCTTACTGGCTGTCCTTTGTAAGTAACTTTTTGTTTTTCCCATGCTGCTTTCAGGATTCTGTCTTTGTTCTTGGTATTGATGAGTTCAATGATGATATGTCTTGCTGATTTTCTTTTAGGGTCTATCCTGTTTGGGGTTCATTGGACTTCCTGAGTGGGTCTATTCTCATCTTTCATCATATCAGAGAAGTTCTCCTCTAACAGATCTTGGACAATTTTCTCAGTGGTTTTATTTTTCTCTTCCTGTTCTGGAATTCCAATAACACATAGGTTATTCCTTTTGATGGTATCCCACATGAACTTTAGGCTTTCTTCATTTTGTTTTGATTTTTTTTTTTCTGATTTATCCCTTTCCAAAGAAGTATTCAGGTATTTGTCTTCAATCTCATTGATTCTGTTTTCCATTTCATCAATTCTGCTCCTTTGCCCTTCCATTGTATTATCTAATTCTGACAAATTAGTCTTAATTTTCTGGATTTCTATCTATCTATCTTTAGATTTAGAATCATTTCTAATTGTTCATTTATTTTGTAATTTTGTTCTTGTATTTATTCCAAAATTCTTCTAGGGTTTTTTCTGTGTATTCTTTGGTCTGTCTCTCAATCCTTTGAAGATACCTAAATATCATTCTGTTGAATCCCTTATCAGAGAGTTCCAATGCTTCTTCCTCAGGGACATGTTCTGGATCTGTATCCTGCTCCCTTGTTTTTACCACTTTATCTTGCTTCTTAGTGTGGACACATCATGGCGTTGTTGTATTAAGATCTCTGTTAACTGTTTGTGACGAGCCACCAAGGGTGATTCAGGTTCTTCTTGGTG
>NW_006921600.1:7745640-7747394 GCF_000298275.1 Orycteropus afer afer
GCTGCCAGACTGCAGCTCTGTCTGTCTCCTTTTTTGGTATTTTCATGCAAATTCTTCTGCTAGTTGGGGTTTAGTCCACTTCTATATCCTTCCCTCAAGGGGCCCAGGATTATCTTCTGAGTCTGTGTTAATTGGTTCCCCTTTTCTTTGTTGAAGAGGGTCTGTGCAGTCTTTTTCCCTATTCTGCCATCTTACTCAGTGCTCATGGAAACTTTTGACGTCAATCTCCTCCAGTATTCTAATGGTATGAACAAAGTAATACTTCATCTAATACTCTGAGCAATGTAATTGTTAACAAATCATTCCTGAAAACATCCATCATATCATTGTTTTGTAACCAATATGGAACCCCCTCCTGACTCCATGTATTTCAATTATGTTAACCAATCAATGTATTTATGTAACCAATAATGTTAAAGATTATGCTTTACTTTGCCCTGCCTTGACTGACCTTAATTACTGTAAACCAATCAGAATATTATAATTTTACTTCCCCTTCCATCAATATAACTGCTTGTGACTTATATTTTCCCATGAGATCCTGTAAGCTTCAGCCTGAGGGTTTGTAACTCCTATTGGAATATTCATTTTGGCTTCAATAAATCTTTTTGATTTTACTTCAGTGGTATAAGAGTTTCAGTTCCCTGTAAGAGTGTAGATGGTATTTTTTAATGTTCTGGGCAAAATAAAAATTGTCAACCCTCTGTGGATTCCATTACCTTTATTTTTCTAAAATTATACTAGTTTCTGAAATTCTGAGACATGAACCTCAAGAATAGCATTACAGAGACCTTAAACATGTGAAAAAATATTTAGGAGATTCTGGGTGGCACAAATATTTAAGTGCTTGACTACTAACCAAAGGTTGGCATTTAAATGCACCCAAAGGCTCCTTGGAAAAAAAGGCCTTGAAAATCCTACAGAGAACAGTTCTACTCTGCAGCATATCAACTTCCTGGTTATCTGTCAAGCTAGAATACAAAACTCATTATTCTGTAATCTGCATCCCCCCACCACACACATCACTGACACATTTTAATGTCAATAATTTATAATGGCTACATGGTCTTTTGTTGTATCATAATTTGTTTAAACAACTCCCAGTTGATGGACATTGGGATTGAGATTTTTAACTGAAAAATTCTGTAATAAAGAACATTTTAAATAGTTGTTTAAAATATCTCTAAAAATCAACAACTTTTCGTTTGGGAAATGCTGCATATAGTTAGTATTGCTTCTTAGAGATTTGCAATGCACATTCATTTATTAAACAAATATTTATTGAGCACTACTAATTGTGCTAGATGCTGGGATTAGTATGTTGAAGGCTCTGAAAATTCTTACAGTAAAGAAACCTTTTTAATTTTGTTTAGGTCCCCAATCATTTTTAATCACTTATTCTTCTCCCTTTTTAATAGAACATCTACTTAAATTTCACTGGTTTATCTGGAACACTATTGTAGTATCAATCTTTTTTGGGGGTGGGTGGGTGCTGAATTATGCTTTAATATTGATACAAGGTGAACATAGGAGGCACAGTAGCTTGGAGGAAGTAGCATAGACGTGATGGGGACCATCTTGCCACGACAGCCCCAGTGGGGTCCGCGTGACATAGTCACCGGCCTGAAGCGATTGTTTCAAGGAAACAGCAGGCTTCCTGGGGTCAAGTGTGCTCTCTCTATCTTTTGTTTTTGTCCTTTGATGATCTTGGTAATTTTAATGGGAATGATTGTTTCTAGTTATAATGAAAAGTT
>NW_006921600.1:7747954-7748641 GCF_000298275.1 Orycteropus afer afer
TATACTATAAAAACATGTAGCTAAAGGCAATAAACGCTCTCAGATACACTCAGCCTTTGAGTTGTTTGTAATCTGTTAGCCAAATCGCCGACTCCTTATTCACCCGAAGTCACCTTCGAAATTAAGTGCGGAGCCCAGTGGCTGTGCTGGTCTGCGGCACCATCTCCTATTAATCACCCTTGCTTTCTGAACTCAGCCCTCATCCTAATGAGAGGGTTCTTCTCCCTTTTGCTGAGTCAGTGCTCAGATTATTGGGTGGAACTTTCTAGTGGCACCAAGTGTGTTGTTGTTAGGTGCTGTTGAGTTGTTTCAGACTCATAGCGACCCCATGCACAGCAGAACAAAACACCACCCAATCCTGCGCCATCTCCATGATCCCTGCTTATACTTGAGCCCATTGTCACAACCACTGTGTCAATCCATCTCTTTGAAGGCCTTCCCCTCTTTTGTCAACCCTCCACCTTACCAAGCATGACATCCTTCTCCAGGGAATGGTCCTTTCTGACAACATGACCAAAGTAGTTGAGATGAAGTCTGGCCATTCTCACTTCTAAAAAGCATTTCAGCTGCACTTCCTCCAGGACAGAGCTGTTAGTTCTTTGAGCAGTCCATGGTGCTTTCAGCATTCTTCGCCAGCACCACAACTCAAAAGCATCAACTCTTCTTCAGTCTTCCTTATTCATTGTC
>NW_006921600.1:7765500-7772188 GCF_000298275.1 Orycteropus afer afer
TTCAAACCCACCAGCCACTCCTCGGAAGGAAGGTTGGGCAATCCTACTTCCGTAGTGATACTGCCTCGGAAACCCAAGGAGGGGTCGCTATGATTCGGGTTTGACTCAATGGCACATAACAACAACAACAACAACAACAAATATATGATATAAATAGACTATCAAGCATAGCTCAAAATGCACAAACAGCAGAAGAGAAACCAGATGATTGGGACCTTCTAAAGATTAAATTTTTATATGCTTCCAAAGACTTCTCTAAAAGTGTCAAAAGACAACCTACAGATTGGGAAAAAATATTTGGTAATGACATATCTGACAAGGGACTTATCTCTAGAATTGATAGAAAACTCCAACACTTCCATAATAAGATGAACAATCCAACTAAAAAATGGGCAGAAGACCTGAATAGACATTTCACCAAGGACGATATTCAAGTGGCCAACAAACATATGAAGAAATGCTCATGATCACTAGCTGTTAGAGAGATGCAAATCAAAACAACGAGATACCATCTTGCTCCAGCACAAGTAGCAAAGTTCAATGAGACAGAAAATAACAAATGCTGGCAAGGATGTAGAGAGATTGGGACTCTCCTACACTGCTGGTGGGACTGTAAAATGGTACAACCATTGTGGAAAGCAGTATGGCGATTCATCCAAAAGTTGGAACTTGAAATACCATTTGACCCAGCTATTCCATTACTAGGTATATACCCTAAAGAAGTGACAGCCATGACAAGAACAGACATATGCACACCCATGTTCATCGCAGTACTATTTACAATAGCCAAACAATGGAAACAACCTAGGTGTCTATCAACTGAGGAATGGATATCCAAAGTATGCTACATACACACAATGGAATACTATGCAACCATAAAGAATAATGTAGAATCTGCAAAACACAGCCTAACGTGGATGAACCTGGAAGACATTATGCTGAGTGAAATAAGTCAATCACAAAAGGACAAATATGGTATTAGTCCGTTATTGTAATAGTCAAGGAAACATTTATCTATGGAAGACCATTTTCTTTGTTGGTTACCAGGGGTGGGAGGGTAGGGTAGGGAATACTGTTAGATAGAAAGAGATAAGTTTTGATTTGGGTGAAGAAAAGGGCAATATACCAAATGTGAGTGATTAATATAGTGGCATTGAGGAAGAGAATGACATAGTGAGGTACATGGGAAGTACAGACAACAAAGATGAACACTTTTGCGTGTATAGTACAACATGGTCAGTGAAGGCAAACATGGGTATATGGGTGGATAGATTGGTGGACAGGCTGAAATATTAGGTATGTATATGAAGTGGAGAGTGCACACAAGAACAGGTATAGGGTTGGCAGAAAGTGGTCCAATAACTTTATGTGTATAATCTGAATTCCCATTTGTATAATGGGGCTGACAAGGGGCAAGGTTGTAGTCACTGCTTGGTCACAGCCAGCTACCCAGAGGGACCGAGTAGTTGAACCTGTGGGCTCGGGACCATAGTCACAGAGGACATCAAGCTCAATTGGCATAACATACTACACAAAACATTGTTCCACCTCCTACTGTGGCAAGTAGTGATTGAGATCTTAAAAGCTTGCAAGCTTCCATCTAGATGCAGCGTTGGGTCTCTCCTCATCCAGAGCCAAGAAGAATGAAGAAAACCAAAAATTCATGGAAACGAGTAGTTCTAGTGACTGGTACACCATGCAGTCTGCAGCCTATATGACTATGAGACCAGAAGAAATAGATGGTGCTCGGCTACTACCGTCAACCACTTGGAAGAGGATCTTTGTAGGAGATCCTGGATAGACAGGGGGAACAATGTGGAACAAAACTCAAAATCATTTGGAAAAAAAAAAAAAAAAGCAGGGAACCGGTTTACTGGCCCGAGGGAGCCTGGTGGAACCACTGAGACTATGACCCCTAGCCGCCCTTCAGGTCTGGAATTGAACAACACCTGTGGCTTCCAGCCAAACAATAGACAGGCTTATCAGTTGAGCATTTACCTGCGGTAGATACACTCCTTGGAGAGAATAAGCATGAGAGAAAGAAGGGCTGCTCAGGCAAAGGGAGAAAGCTCAGGGGGTAGGAGTGCATAGAGAGATGGACACAGGGAAGAGGTAACTCTTGGAAAGAAGTGGGAGGGGAGATGTTGCATTGTGCTAAATTGTGGTCAATGTCATGAGACAAAGTGTATGTGAACTGCTGTATGGAAAGTGTATTTGCGCTGTAAATTTTCATCCAAATCACAATAAAAAGACAAAATAATAACAATAATAATCATTTGAGATTGAACACATCCTTGTAATTCAACTTTGAAATTTAGAACATGTCCAAATGTTTAATTTCATATATTTGAATGAGAGAAATGATACATGGGTTTCTCATTCAGAGAAAGCATTGTGTCTTTGCTACCCTTGTAACACATATTGGATTTTGACATCATGTTAATTTTTTTATTCATTTCTGGAACAAGAATGTAATAAAGTGTCTTTTGCTTTCTAATCAAAGAATTGTACTGGGACTCTTACCATTCCTGTAACACAAAGTGTCCATTTAGATTATGTAAATCATCTTTGATTTTATGTACTTGAATGATAAAAAGTATTCTCAGTTTTCTCACTCAGAGACTAAATTTAGAAATTTCTTTTTTAGTCAACACTCAGTGTATTTAGATAACATATAGATCTCCTGTGATTTCATGTACAAAAATGGGAGAAATTGGACATATTATATCCCTCTTGAGAATGTATCGACGACTCTCCAATGTTTGCAATACAGAGTGTTATTTGACAACTTACAACCAGCTGGGAACTCACGTACATGATAGAAACACTTCTGACACTGTTTTCTCATTTTGAAAATGAATGATGAACTTTCATCTCCACATAAAACAAAATATACTTCCATATCATTTGAAACTCTATTTGCTTTCTGTAATTCAGTGGGAGAATCTGTATTTTCTTCCAGCTCACAATGTATTGAGAAAATTTCTTCCTTGTAACACAAGGTAATATTTCCTAAATTGTAAAACGGCATGATTTGATACACTATAACAGAGAAATGGTACTTTCCTTTCTCCATGCGGAAATGTATTCTGAACTGTCCTATATTTGTCCCACAAAGTTTTCTTTGACAATGATAAATCTATTTGAATGTCATGGACCATAATCAGGAAATTGGACATTGTTTTCTAGTTTTGAAAATATATTGGGGACCAATGTCCAAGTAACAAAAAACATACCTTGATATCTTGTCAAACTCCTTTTCCTTCATTTACCTCCATGGGAGAATCAGTATGTTCGTTTTGTCAACAGAGAACAAATCGAGAACTTGTGCTTCTTGTAACACCAGGTGTACTTTGATAAAAAATAAAGCTAGTAAATTCACAAAAATAAAAAAAAGAGGGCTACATATAATATTTTTTTCTATTTCCATTTGGTAGAAAGAGGGAAAGTTTGTGCAGAAATAGTGGGTTACTAAGTAGAAGGTTGGGCAATCCTACTTCCGTAGTGATACTGCCTCGGAAACCCAAGGAGGGGTCGCTATGAGTCAGGGCTGACTCGACGGCACATAACAACAACAACAACAAAGTAAGTTATTGCCTCAAGAATCTGAGAATGGCTGCACTAGAGCAGAGGACTAAGAGAGAACCAAGTGACAATCCAACCTGGATCAAGAGCATCAGATAGAAACTTACTGACCCAGAGAAAATGAAGCAGAGGAGACAAGAGAGACTAAACAGCAAGAGCACCTCAAGAAGAAGGCTTAAGGTATGGTGACATTATAGATTTCTTCCTGTAGTTTCTTTTGGGGGGGCAAGGAGGAAATTTTTCCTTTTTTACACATATCTGTAAAGGGTAATGTTCTGACAAGAAGAAGAAGATGAAGGAGAGAAAGGCTGAAAAATCACAATGAGTGCTTACAAATGACTGTGAACTCCTAGCTAATATAATAAAAGCTAACTTGTACAAGGCAACAAGGAGACCTGGTGGCACAAGCATTAAATGTTTGGCTGCTAATCAAAAGGTTAGTGGTTCAGACCTACCCAGTAGCTCTGTGGGAGGAAGACTTGGCAATCTGCTTCTGTAAAGATTGCAGCCTCCCTCCCAAAAAAAAAAAAAAAAATCCTATGGGGCAGTTCTGCTCTTTCACGTAAGGTCACTATAAAGCAAAATTGACTTGACACCCAACAAAATATAACGCTTGGTATGTGCACAGGACTGTTTTAACAGTTATATACATATTAACTCCTTAAATTTTCCTAATAACGTTTTGAGGTAAGTACTACTACTATCTTTATTTTACAGAAAAGGAAATTGAAACACAGAGAGGTTACATAACTTGTCCAAGGTCACACAGCTAGCTAGTTAGTTATGGAGATGGAATGTAAGCCCAAGCTGTCTGCACTCAGATTCCTCGTTCTTACTCATTTCTCTATCTCCCTATCTGGAATGGAGAGAATGGGCTGATAATGTTACTAATAATCATTTGTTGTTGCATCTCTTTTTGAGTGCTCTGTAAATTTTTAAGAGATCTCTGTTGCAATCCTAAGTAATACCTAAGCTGTAGAAGAAAACTTGAATTCCAATAGTAAGAAACATTTACAAAATGGTCTTAAAGTTCATATAAAGTAGAAAATCCCTATATGTGTTTTGAAATTTTGGAGAAGACTAAGAGGTGGCAATGGGGCAGATAATACCTCTGTTATATATGGAGATATTGGTACTCCCCTGCCATTGGTGCTGATGGAAATTATATAACAAAGTCACTCTCAACACTCAGCTGCTTGCTACAATTTTTATTTCTGAAACCAGGTTTACTGAGCCTCATGTTACCATGGTTTGGATGAGGTAAATTTGAGTGTGATATATTTAGTCTTCAGAAACTGTTACATTTAAGATTATATATTTTTTTTCCCAAAAAAGATAAATGTATGTCATTATTACCCATGGTTATTTGCTTCATTTCCCCAAGTAAACAATTGCATGCTCATTTATTCTATTGAGAAAAACAGTCCTTCTATCCCATGTATGGTCTGTGGGCAGGAGTGACTCATGATGGATTCACTTATAAAAGAAGCCAGAGGGCTGCTAGTGCTGCCCACTGGATATGGCTCAGGTCTAGACTGCACTAGCTGAGACTTTCCCAGACTGCGTCCTTCTTCTCCCTTTTTAATCTCTTTGTCAAAAGGGACAAAGTGGAAACACTGAGTTGCCAAAATAACAGCATAATGTAACTTAATTAAAATTCTAAGCTAGGCCATTGATAGTTACTCTGTACTGGGGGAAGATAGCAAGCTTCTGCCCTGTATTTCTTTTCCCTCCACATGTCTGTCACTAAATGGAAATTACTTAAGCTTGTTTAAAAAACTGTAAAAAGAAGTACCACAGAGCATTTGCCATATGCCAGATACTCTCCTAAATGCTTTACGTACATTAACCCATTATTTTACACAATAATATGCTCATCTCCACCTTACAAATAGGCGAGCTGAGGCAAAGAACTTTTAAATATTTCTCACAGTTAGTGGGCAATAGAGCTAGTCTTGAACCCAGGTAGGTCTGGCTGTGTGGACTGGGCTTGTAACCACTTCACTGTGCTGCCTCCCTTATAGCTATCAATGCATTTATTAAAAGCTTAACTTTAAGGTAGAAGTCCCCAAATTTTTAATGTGGGGCTAGTCATGAAGAAGATAATCACAGCATTTGAAAGGGACATTCTGTAAAAGAATTGGCCTAGACACTTCAAAAATGCCAATATATATCAAGTGGACATAATGCATAGTTCTTGGTTAGATCCTAGATATGAAAAACTAAAGCTACAAATGACGTTATTGGGATGTAGAGCCACTAGAAACTTAAATATGGACTGCATGTTAGATACGAGTACTATATCAATGTTAAATTTCTTCAGTGTGCTTTTATTGTAGTTATGAGGGAATGTGTCCTTCTTCTTAAGTGATACTTAGTATTTAGAGATGAAATGTCATGATGACAGCAAATTATTATCAAACAGTACAGAAAAAAATATGTAAGAAAGACAAAGCAAATATGACAAAGTGTTAAAAATTGGTAAAACTATGTAAGAGTGTATGATGTTATATTATTTTTTCCAACTTTTCTATAGGTTTGAAATTTTTAGAGTAAAAGTTGAAGGGAAATAAACAATACACAAATAAAAGCCAGCCACGGACATCTGCTTTTCATGGACACCCCAAGAGGCAATGAATTAGAGAAGAGTGCTGAGTGTGGCATCATAGGCAAGTTGTTGAGATGTGTTACGTGTGAATGTACAACACATATGAGAGATGCTTTGTTAGTATGTTGTCATTAGTACTAGGCATTACATTTTGGGGGCACTGGTGGTTCAGTGTTAGAATTCTTGCCTTCCATGCAGGAAACTTGGGTTTAATTCAAAGCCAATGCACCTCATGCACAGCCACCACCTGTCTGTCAGTGGAGGATTGCATGTTGCTATGATGCTGAACAGGTTTCATTGAAGCTTACAGACTAAGATAGACTAGGAAGAAAGGCCTGGAAATCTACTTCCAAATATCAGTCAATGAAAACTCTATGGATATCAATGGTCCAATCCACACCATATCATAGGGAAAGCACTGTATTGAACAGCATTTGATTCCGTTGTGCATGGGGTCACTGACTCAATGATAGGTAACAGCAACAACAAGGTATT
>NW_006921600.1:7772538-7774115 GCF_000298275.1 Orycteropus afer afer
CCATATATAAACCTTTCCTTGACCCTCTAAAACAATGAACTAATACTATATTTGTCCTTCTGTGATTGAGTTATTTCACCCAGTATAATGTCCTCCAAGTTCATCCATGTTTTGTGGTGTTTTGCTGACTCTACATTATTCTTCAGTGTTGCATAATATTCCATTGTGTGTATGTACCATACTTCGGTTACCCATTCTACTGTTGATGGGCATATACATTGTTTCCATCTTTTTACTATTGTAATTTGTTGTTGTCATTTTGTTACATGCTTTTTCATGATGTTGATTTCTTTGTTCCATGTAATTTTCTATGCTGAGCTTGTTTTGTTTATGAATTGTATTATCACTTCCTTCATTGCTATTGTTTTTTTGTGTTGTTGCTTTGTGCCATCAAGTTGGACCCGACTCATAGTGACCCCTCCTTGGGTTTCCGAGGTGGTATCACTATGGAAGTAGATTGTCCAATCTTTCTTAGTATTTGCTAAGTATTTGAGCTGGTCCTCTTTTTTATTTTGATGTGAAGGTTTATCATTTTTCTTTTTTTTTGAGATTACCCTGTAATTTATAATTTTCTTCCCAAGTTTAGAACAGTCCATTCTGTCTTGTATTTGTCTTGACTTCCCTACCATTTAGAAGTCCTGTAACTACACAACTTTTTCTCTCTTTTTGTTTGTAGTTGTCCTCATTTGTCAATTGATGTCTCTGGTTTTCTGTTTACAATCTTGTAGGCTTATTTACTTTGGACACTTCTTTAACTGGGTTGGTTTCTGGGTTATATCATCATGTGTGTTAATGTTTAGTTATTGTTTGCTATTGTTGGTTCTCTGTTCAAAGGATTCCCTATAGCATCTCATAAGGTTGGTCTGCTTTTAACAAATTCCCTTAATTTCTGCTTATCTGGAAATGTCCTAATTTCATCATCACATTGGAGGGACAGTTTTGCTGGGTATATAATTCTTGGTTGGAAATTTTGCTCATGACTTTATATATACCATTCCATGGTCTTCTTGCCTGCATGGTTTCTGCTCAGAAATCTGAGCTTAGTCTTATTGATTGCCTCTTGTAAGTAACTTTTTGTTTTTCCTGTGCTGCTTTCAGGATTATTTCTTTGTCTTTGGTTTTGGTGAGTTTGATGATGGTATGTCTTGGTGATTTTCTTTTGGGCTCTATCCTGTTTGGGGGTTGTTGGACTTCTTGAATGGATATATTCTCATCTTTCATCATACCAGGAAAATTCTCTTCCAACAAATCTCTGACAGTTTTCTCTGTGATTTATTTGCCTCTTCCTATTCTGGAATTCTGATGACATGTAGGTTATTCCTTTTGATGGTATCCCACATAGACCTTAGACTTTCTTTGTTTTGTTTTGATCTTTTTTCTGATTGATCCCTTTCCAAAAAATTATTGAGGTATTTATCTTCAATCTCACTAATTCTGTCTTCCATTGATTCAATTCTACTCCTTTACCTGTTCACTGTGTTATCTATTTCTGAAAATTTAGTATTAATCTTCTGGATTTCTGTCTGTAGATTTTGTATCATTTCTAATTTTTCATTTGTTTTGTCATTTTGTTCTTG
>NW_006921600.1:7775535-7794730 GCF_000298275.1 Orycteropus afer afer
TATATATATTTAAGTATTCAAAGTTTCCATCCAACGAATGGATAAATCAAAACCAAACCCACTGTCATAGAGTTGATTCTGACTCATAGTGACCTCCATTGCAATTCCAAGGCTGTGAATCTTCACAAAAGTAGATTGCCTCATCTTCCTCCTGCAGAGCAGCTGGTAGGTTTGAACCACCAACTTTGTGGTAAGTAGTCAAATGCTTTAATCACTATGCCACCACAGGTCCTTAATGACCAATAATAAGTGCAAATTATACAGCCCTTTATAAAACTAAAAGAGAGCTCTGGTGGCGTAGTTTCTAAAGCATGTGACTGCTAACCAGAGGATGGCAGTTCAAACCCACCATCCACTCCATGGAAGGAAGATGGGGCAATCTACTTCTATAAAGATTTGCTGCCTCATATAAGCTGAATATTTACATTAGGTAGGTACATTCCTTGGAGAGATCAATCATAGAAGAATAGAAGGGCTGTGTATGCACAGGGACATAGCTTAGGGAGCAGGAGTGCATGGAGGGAAGGACACCAAGAAGAGGTAAGGTAACTATGGGGAGGAGGTGGGAGGGGAGCTGTTGCATAGTGGGAAATTGCAGTCACTGTCATGAGACAAAGTGTATGTGAGCTGCTGTATAGAAAGTGAATTTGCTCTGTAAACTTTCCCCCACGTCACAATTAAAAAAAAAAAAAAAAAGATTTGCTGCCTCAGAAACCCAGTAGGAGTCACTATGAATCGGAATCAACTGGATGGCAAAGAGTTTGCTTTTTTTTTTTTTTTTTAATAAACTAAAGAATGGTCTAACTTTAGTCTTGGAATTGTTCTGTTTTTGTCATCAACAAATAAGGCCATGAGGATGACAAACTCCTGGGTATCCTTCGTGAAGTTCTCTGCATTGCAAGACAACACTGAAACTCTGGGAAGTTCCTGAAGGCTATACTGGCCACAAGAATGAATAGTACTGCATATTTGCAAACTTGTCCCAAAGATTGCCTGGTTTACATCTGGAACAGAAGTTACAAGGCCATACAGGTGTTGTGATCTCAACAGCATGACATCTGACAGAAGACATCATTGTGTCAGCTTCATTAGAAAAGGACAAAACAAACTGTGGAAGAGTGACTGTCAAGCCCTTTTGATACACATGAATGACTATCAAGACCCAGATTGACAAGAAACCTGGGAGAAGCTGGTCCTGGGCTTGGTGTGGGGGTCTGAAGAGGGATGGGATCCTATCTTCCTCCCTGAGGATTGTTTGGCTGAGGGGAAAAGTGCACACCACTGGAAAGTTCTAAAAGTTCTGGTGACACTTCTTGACATTTCTTCTAATGCTGTGGAAGAGTTCCTTGTAACACTGTGTTTCAACACAGCCAAAGTTTTAAATATTTTATTACAAAAGGATGAAGTTCAATTTATTGTGAGTTGTGTTTTTTTCCAGTAAATATTTCTGTACCTTTTTTTTTTTTTTTAACATCTTACTACCCAGTGCAAACACTGTGACAGGCAACCATTGTGGGCTTGGCGGCTCTGCCCCAATTCCCTTTCCTCTTCCCGCACCTCTTCTGCAGAGCTGGCCCACTGTCTGTTGGGTAGAAGCTCTAAAAACATGGACCCCATGCTGTTCACTGTTCACCTATTCCTGTGTTCAGGCAGCTTGCAGTGCTACAAATCATGACAGAGTGAGGTCCTGTGTGCCCTTGTGCTGGATGAGTGCCCATAGAAGATTGTCTCCAATTAGCCATTTTATTGTCTCACAATTTATCTCCCTTCAGCAGGGAGCTAAAAGGATTTTCCCCTAAAAGGCAGATGTCCTGGGAAGGTGCAACCTTCTCCACCCTGCCTCAGCCCAGATCCTAGGAGAAGGACAGACCTCCACCACCCTGCCCCACCCCCTATTAGGCTGGTGTTGTGGGCAATGTCAGGGTAGGATGGCAGCACCATGCAGGAGGAGGTGGGAGAAGTCCTAGGTTGGAAAGGAGCAGATATGCCTTCAGAAATGTTTCTGTTGACGTGGTGCTTCTTTTGGCCAATTTGTAGGTTATGGAGGATTCTGCTCTGTGGGTGACTCATTCCAGGTGTAGCCTCAGGTTGAACATGCATGGTTGAGGGTGAGTGGGCTGGTTTAAGCCAGGTGTCGCAGTTGGTATGCCTAGGGGCCACCCTTGTAGCAGTTGGGTTTATGTGGGCAGCCTGGCTCTCCTGCCTTCACAACCCTGGTACCTTGAGCTGTCGCCACTTGACTTCTCTTGTTTTGGTGGTTAGGTCTGAGGAGGAGAGGTAGTGCTGCAAGCTGCAGAGTGGAGTTTGATCATTGGTGAATCTTACATGGAGTGAGGTGAACTTGAGTTTCAACCCCCGCAGTGCCCCACAATGGCACTTTGCAGGTCAGGGTTGCTGTTAGGCCACAGGAGGGCAGATGAGGGCTGTTCTCCTGGCTGGGTTTGATGGACATGGCTGTGTGGACTTCCCACTGGGCTCTGAGTTTGTAGACTGTGTCCAGGCCCAGCCGGCTCTGCCCTCATGAAGGCTGGTCCCAAGGACTCCTGGCCTGGGGCCTCTTGGGTGAGGGTGTAGACAGTGCTATGTAATTGAATAAAGCCTGCAGAGCCTGAGGTTTTCAGAGCCAGTGGATGGCAAGTCACTGATGGCAAATTGAGGATCTGTCTGGTGATGTAGTGGTGGACTTCTCTACGACTTCTTGGTCCTCTTTGGTGGCTGTCAGGCAGGATGAGAAAATTAGTTCTAGAAAGCATCTGGAAATAAGCTTTCTACACCCCCAACACCCCCAAGTAGATGTGCAAATGGGTTATCTGTTCTTAGGGGAAAAAAACTCAAAAACTGCAGTAAAATGGATTTTTGTCTTTAAAACCCAGGGTCTGGGATCCCCAGGTTTGTTGCCTATTTTGATAGAAAATTCTAAGATTCTGCATGTCCATGTTTCAGTTGCTTTCCTTTTGGAAGCAAGATGTGGAGGTTCATTCAGTCCTGTTTGTTGTGTTGTTTGCACCCACAGGGAGTGAGGAACCCACTGGGTGCCTGGATATAGTTTATTTTGTCTACATTTGAATTCTCTCTTGTAGATTCATGTAAAAATATTCTCTTCTTGAAAATAAGGATTTTCATGTCTTGAAAAAAAAAAAGAAGAAATAGAAGCAGCAGCTTCATAGGCTAGAGAGTAGGAACATTCTGGAGGAGGGGTAAGCACATCCTGGGGACATGGAAGCTCTGTGCTGAGACAGCCCCTCTCCACAAAATCTTGTCCCTGCATGGAGACGTTAGCCCAGGAAATGAGAGAGTGGATGATTGATCAGAAGGAACTGGAACCAGAACAGCAGAAACCCCGGACGCAGTAGACTGTGAAGCAGGGAGAAAACAACAGGAGAGGCCAGGAGAAGAAACTGGTGTCTATGAGCAGAGAAGTGGCATTAGATCCATCAGAAGGGAATGGGCTGAGATCTGTAACATGCGTGGACTACAGCAACACTGGAGGCAGCTGAGGTCATGAGCAGCCCGGATAGCAACAGAAACCTCAGCTGAGAGCACAAGGCCACTGGAAGTGGTGGGGGTCCTGTCTGAGGTGCAGTGGGGAGTGGCCTGTCTGCAGCACAGGGGGTATGCCTGCCAAGCCTGGGTGCACTTCACATAAAGGTTGTCCTCTCAGCAGTTCTGTTTTGATAGGTGCCAATCTAGCACTGTACCGAGGCTAGTAGTTCTGAGCTGGACCAGCGAAGGGAGTACGGCCAAAAGATGTGCATGCCCGGTGTTGTAAGAGTGAGCTTCGATTCCTCACCATGAAATCGTTATTTACGTTTTGTTTACTATCTACATTCCATGTGCTAACACTCTGGGGACATCTTTTGTGTTCTGGTTCTGATCAGATCAATGTGATATTATTGTGAACAAACTCTGGGTGCACCACACTAATTCATTTGTATTGTTTAAATAACCAATGAAGAGTTTGTTTGTTTTAAATATTTCTAATTATTTTTAGTGTATATATATATATATAGAGAGAGAGAGAGAGAGAGAGAAAGAGGGAGAGAGAGAGAGCACAACATTTGTCAATTCAACATTTTTCAGGTGTACAATTGAGTGATATCATTTATATTAATTTTGTACAACCAACAAATTTGTCAAATGTTCCTGTCACCATAAATAGAAACTCACTGCTTTCTAAATAATGCTTCTCTTTCCCCTTCTCTTCCTCTCCTGGTAACCACTGATAAACACTGGTCTCTTTAAAAACAAAACAAAACAAAAAAATCTAAAGACTGCCATCCAGTTGGATCCGACTCATAGAGACCCCTCTTTGGGTTTCCGAGGCAGTATCACTATGGAAGTAGATTGCCCAACCTTCCTTCTGAGGAGTGGCTGGTGGGTTTGAACCACCAGCCTTCTGGTTAACAGTCAAAAAAAAAAAAACCACCCAAACTCACTGCCATGGAGTTGATTGGACTTATAACGACCCCACCTTGGGTTTCCCATGCCATATCTCTACAGAAGTAGATTGGCCAATCTTCCTTCCAGGCAGTGGCTGATGGGTTTGAACCTCCATCCTTCTGGTTAGCAGTCAAATGCCTTAGGCACTACACCACCAGAATTCCCTGTTATTTCATATAAGTAAGACCATATAGTATTTGTCCTTTTGTAATTGACTTATTTCACTCAACATAATGTTTTCAAGGTTCATCCATGTTGTGACATGTATCAGGACTTTATTTCTCCTTATGACTGAGTAGTATTCCATTTTATGTATGTCCCACATTTGTTTATCCATTCATCCATTGATGTACATTTAGGTTGTTTTTAACTTTTGTCTATTTGTGAATAGTACTACAATGAACACTGGTGTACACGTATCTGTTTCTGTTGCTGCTTTCAAGTCTTTTGGGTATATACCTAGGAGTGGTATTGCTGGATCATATGATAGTACTGTGTATACTTTTTTGAAGAACTACCAAATTGTTTTCCATAGTGCCTGTACCATTTTTCATTCCTACAAGCAATGTATAAGGGTTCCCGTTTCTCCACATCTTTCCCAATATTGGATATATTTTTTTCTTTTTTTAAATTCCTGAGCCATCCTAGTGAAAGTAAAGTGATATCTCATTGTGATTTTGATTTATATCTCCCTAATGGCTAATGAGGGAGCTCTTGTAGCATAGTGCTTAAGGCATATGACTACTAACCAGAAGGCTGGCAGTTCAAACCCACCAGCCACTCCTTGGAAGGAACATGGGGCAATCTACTTCCATAGTGATACTGCCTCAGAAACCCAAGGAGGGGTAGTTATGAGTTGGATCCAACTTGACAGAAGTGAGTTTGGTTCTTCTTTTTTTTTTTTTGAATGGCTAATGTGAAGCCCTTGTGATGCATTTGGCAGCTAACTAAAAGTTGGTAGTTCACACCCACCACCAGTTTGTGGGAGAAGAATGTTGTAATCTGCTTCAGTAAAAATTTACAGCCTTGGAGACTTGATAGGGCAGTTCTACTCTATAGGGTTGTTATGGGTTGGAGTCTACTTGATGGTAATGGGTTTTGGATTTTTGCTTTAATGGCTAATGATATTGAGCATCTTTTCATGTGCTTGTTGAGCATTTCTTTGGTAAAATGTCTGCTTAAGTCGTTTGCCCATTTTTTGATGATCTTTTTCTTGTTAAAGTATAGAATTTTTGTATTTGTATATTTTGTATATTAGACTCTTATTGGATATGTGGTTCCTAAAAGTTTTCCCCAATCTGTGTTGTTGTTGCTGTTGTTAGGTGCCATCAAGTCAATTCCAATTCAATAGTGACCCTGTCTGCAACGGAATGAAACACTGCCTGGTCCTGCGCCATCCTCACAATCGTTGCTGTGTTTGAGCTCACTGTTGCAGCCATCGTGTCAATCCATCTCATTGAGGGTCTTCCTCTTTAAATTGACCCCCTACTTTACCAGGTATGATGTCCTTCTCCAGGGACTGGTCCCTCCTGATAACATGACCAAAGTATAGGAGAAGTCTCGCCATCCTTGCTTCTAAAGAGCATTCTGACTGTATTTTTTCCGAGATAGATTTTTTTAATTCTTCTGGAAGTCCATGATATATTTAGTATCGCTCATTAACATAATATTCAAAGACATCAATTCTTTTTCAATCTTCCTTATTCATTGTCCAGCTTTTGCATGCATATGAGATGACTGGAAATACCATGACTTGGGTCAGATGCTCCTTAATCCTCAAAGTGATATCTCTGCTTTTAACACTTTAAGGAAATCTTTTGTAGCAGAATTACCCAATGCAATTCATTGTCTGATTTGTTAATTGCTACTTCATGGGTATTAATTGTGGATCTAAGTAAAATGAAGTCCTTGACAATTTGAATGTTTTCTCCTTTTATCATAATGTTGCTTATTGATTCACTTGTGAGGATTTTTATTTTCTTTATGTTGAGGTGAAATCAATACTGAAGACAGTAGTCTTTGATCTTCCTCAGTAAGTGCTTCAAGTCATCTCCACTTTTATCAAGCAAGGTTGTGACAACAGCATATTACAGTTGTTAATGGGTCTTCCTTCAATTCTGATGCCACATCCTTCTTCATGTAGCCCAGCTTTGTGGATTACTTGCTCAGCATTCAGATTAAATAAGTGTGGTGAAAGGATACAACCCTGATGTATATCTTTCCTGATTTTAAACCACACAGTTCTTCTTTATCCTGTTTGAATGACTGCCTCTTGGTCTCTGTACAGGTTCTGCATGAGCACAATTAAATTAAATGTTCTAGAATTCCCATTTATCATAATGTTATTTATAATTTTTTATGATCCACACTCATCTTTCAGTTTATTGTGCTGTGGTGGCTTATGTGTTGCTATGATGCTGGAAGTTATGCCACTGGTATTTCAATTACCAGCAGAGTCACCCATGGTGGACAGTTTCAGGGAAGCTTCCAGATTAAGACAGACTAGGAAGAAGGACTGGTGATCTACTTAAAAAAAAAAAAAAAAAATTGGCTAGTACCAACCTTACAAATAGCAGCAGAACATTGTCTGATATGGTGCCAGAAGATGAACTCCTCAAGTTGAAAGATACTCAAAATATGACTAGAGAAAAAGTTCCTCCTCCCAATCTGAAGGTTGTGTTTTGAAGGCTTTGGTTTTCATGCTAACTAAAATAGGAAGAGATTGGGTGATTTTGATCAGAAGAATAACTGCTCTGACTTAGTGTTTAGAAAGGTCAATCATGTAGGGGACGAAGTTGACACGGGGGAGCCCCGTTAGGAGTCTATTTCAACAATACAGGCAAGGAGTGATGGTGATTCAGCCTAGGATAGTAGAATTAGTAATGTAGAGATATGATCAGATTGTGGATGTATTTTGATGGCAGAGCCATGAGGATGGACTTCCTGATGAATTAGATGTCATGTTTGAGAGAAACAGACAAGTCAATGTGACTTAATGTTTTGTCCTGTCCATTGGAAAAAATGAAGTTGCAAATTTCTGCACTGAGCTAGGGCAGATTAGTTAGAGAAGGTTTTGAGGGAGAAAATGAAGAGTTCAGTTTTGAACATGCTGAATTTGAGTTGTCTATTAGACATCCAAATGGAGATGTCATGAAGGTAGTCGGATATTGAAGCTTTGAGTTTGGAGAGAGATCTGGGCTACAGATTTAAAACTGGTCATAATTGTAATACATGTGGTATTTAACACCTGAAAACTATATAGGATCACTGAGAGGGTGAGTGTGTATAAAGAAAAGAATTAAGGACTGTAACCTTGTAATTATTGTCTTGGGTGTTTATATTTGTTATATTTCTCATTTTGCTTTGAGAATTATTACAGTTTACAAAATAAAAGGGAAAGTTGGAAATTATTTAAATTGTTGAAGATAATCAAATAATTAAAAGTATATTAATTTTCTTCATTTATCTGTTTTGATTTTCTACAAATATCTATAATATTTAGATGTCAAGACAGCTACAATTTGAGTTGCTTTATCCTAATGCTATTTAATCAATAACATATTAATCTTTAGGACAGTAAATTTCATAAAAGCTTTCTATTGATTTTCTACTGGATTAATCCTCTGTGTTTATTTTCTGAAGTTGAATCAATTTTCTTTTCTTAAATTGATTTGGGTAAAAGTTTACAACGCAAATTCATATTCCATACCTCACTTCATACACGTTTTGTTTGATGACATTAATTGCAATCCCCATAATGTAACAGCTCCCTTCCCACTTCCTCCCTATAGTTACTTTTTCCGTGTGTCCTTTCCTATGCATCCTTGCCCTCTGAGCTATCTCCCTGGCAAATACTGCCCTTCTAATCTCTCGTGGTTGATTGTTCTAAGGAGTGTACTGATCTAGTGTAAATGTTTGCCTTATATGCCAGTTTATTGTTTGGCTGGAAGCCATGGGAGTGAATCCAATTCCAGGCCCAAAGGGTGAGTAAGGCCCATAGTCTTGGGGGTTTCACCAGTCTCTATCAGGCCAGTAAGCCTGGTCTTTTTTATGATGTTGAGATTTGTTCCACATTTTTCTCCCATTCTATCCAAGATCTCCCACCTGATCCCTTTCTGAGTATTTGACTGTGGTAGCCAGGGACCCGTCTAGTTCTTCTGGTTTTACATGGTCATATAGGCTGAAGTAGAACTAGATGGTCCCTGGCTACCACTATCAACTACTCAGATTCATATACTGGGGAATACAGAGGTAGACCAGGCTTCTGGGTTTGTTACTCAAGAATCTAGTTTTGTTTTGTTTTTTTCCTGCCTCTCTTTTCTGCCATCCAAAGTGTTGTCTTCACCTCAAAGCTGGCTTTTTTTTTCAGACATAGAGAGGCTGCCAAAAGTAACTAGGGTATTAGCTTTCTTGAAAATTCCCAGAGAGAAGAAATGCCCTTCAACAATTATCAGGCAAGTGATCTGAGCTTAGTGCCAATTCTTGTGGCCAGTAGAATGTCATGTGTTGATAGTTTTAAGAACTCAGTCACCTGATCTCTGTGGCAAAAGAAATGGGATTCCCTTGGCTTGATTTCCTCTTTGGAAATGTCAGCCTTTGAAGCTTATGGCTGCTACACAGGGCTGAGGTTGTTGGAGATAATAATCATGGGTACTACATGAAGCCTGGAGCATATAGATGATTCACATGCTGTTAGTACTGCACTTGGATTTGTTGTTGAACCCTAGCTTGCTAATCATGAATATATTTCTCTCTCAGGGCCTTTCTCCATTTCATAGTGAGAGAAAACCAAATATATATATAGAGAGAGCGAGCTCTGGTGATGTAGTGCCTAAGGCATTTAACTGCTAACCAGAGGTTTGTGGTTCAAACCCAGCAGCCAGCTGCTCCATGGAAGGAAGATGGGACAGTCTACTTCCATAAATATTTACTTCCTCAGAAACCCAATGGGGGTCACTATGAGTCAGAATTGACTCAATGGCAGTAATTTGGTTTTTGGTTATATACGGGCATGTGTGTGTGTGTGTGTAAGTTTATATAGAGAGAGATACACTCACACACACACAAACATGTGTATGTATTGTTGTTGTTATGTGCCGTCGAGTCGGACCCAACTCATAGCAACCCCTCCCAGGGTTTCTGAGGCAGTATCACTACGGAAATAGATTGCCCCATCTTCCTTCCGAGGACTGGCTGGTGGGTTTGAACCACCAGCCTTCTGGTTAGCAGTAAAGTGCCTTAAGCACTATTCTACCAGAGCTCCTATGTGAACCAACAATATGTATAGTATATATGTTTATATATAGTTATGAACCAACTGTATAGTTGTTTATATAGTTATGAACCAAGTATATATAGTGTATGTATATATGTATATTTATGAAGAAATTTGAACTAAAACAGGAGACATGGAGAAGATGGGCATTTTTCACCTTTTCCTGAGCTACTAGCCAATGTAAATAACTAAGGCCTTGTTGAATCTGTGTTGTTGTTAGGTGCTGTCAAGTCAGTTCTGACTCATAGTAACCCTCTGTACACCAGAACAAAATAATGCCCAGTCCTGCACCATCCTCATGATTGTTGCTGTGTTTGAGCCTTTTGTTGCAGCCACTGTGTCAATTCATCTCGTTGAAAGTCTCCCTCTTTTTCACTGACCCTCTACTATAGCAAGTGTTATGTCCTTCTCCAGGGCCTGGTTACTCCTGAAAACATGCCCATAGTATGTAAGATGAAGTCTTACCATCTTTGCTTCTAGAAGAATTAACAAATCTGTCTTGGCAGAAGTATAGCCAAAATGCTCATGAATGAGGATGTTGAGTCTATAGAAAATGTCTTTTGTGCCTATTACCAGGTCATATATAGAATAATATCCACATAAACATTTTTTTTGTATATGAATATTTCTCCATCACTGAAGTTGTGTGAACAGACAATGTGTTCAAGTTCCATTATATGGGTGATTCCAAGAAAGACATCATATTTATGTCATAGTATAATGATGGATTTTTAGCTGAAATTGATGATTGATGTGATTATCAGATCCTTCTGAAACTATACTAAAATTAAAGGTGTTTTTTACATTTTTACTTTTTTTTTTTCTTTTTAAACTTGGTTGACTTTGGTTAGCAGCTCACATACACTTTGTCTCATGACATTGACTGAAATTTGCCACAATGCAAGAACTGCCCTCCTACTTCCAATAGTTACCTCTTCTCTGTGTCCTTCCCTCCTATGCACTCCTGCCCCTGGAGCTGTCTCCCTGTGCATACATAGCCTTTCTATTCTCCCATGATTGATTTCTCCAAGGAGTGTATCTACCTAATGTAAATGTTCAGCTCATATGCCTGTTTTTGTTTGGCTGGAAGCCACAGGAGTAGGTTCAATTCCAGATCTGAAGGGTAGCTAGGGGCCATAGTCCCAGTGGTTACATCAGGCTCTATCAGACCAGCAAACCTGGTCCTAAAATTGTTTTTTCAAAAACAAAGAAAATACAAGAATAAACAAGAGCAATACAATGTTTGGAAGCTAGAAACACAATGGACAAGTGTCTGACAATGAAAACTGAAAGACTACCATGGGAAAATCACAGAAGCAAACATGATTTGAACCTTTAACCCTCAAATGACTTAGAAACTAATAGTATGAGGTATCTTTGAAAGTGAATGTGTAGATGGGGCTGAAAATAGAGAAGTGTTTGAAAGGCAGTTGATGTATCACTGAAATCCTCAATCACTATTATGCTACTCAAACTCAGAACTCTACATAGGTGAGCAGTTGTCCCCCTGCTCCATTCCTCCACTTCATAATATGCAGACACTAGATTTATTTTCTGGAAAGATGAATCCAAGGGTCTATAGACTTGGGAACACAGTCACCCTGACCTCATTACTTCACCAGACTCCTAGCATGCCAGAAGTTAATCTTATATCCTTCAAGAAAGATATTGGAAGCTTCTTCTCTAATTTGTCTAGTCCAAGAGAATAGACCTAAACAATATTGATGACTGAGGAAGGATCCAGTAATGAAAAGGCCAAGCAAAATCACCTTATAGTGAACTCAATCACTTGTGAAACAAAAATTTACTACCTCACACCTTCCAACCTTCCAATCCACTGTTTAGCTCTTCATTTTCAAATATGAGCAGATTATCACATATTTGAGGGAAACTTCTAATGAAGAGGATAGAGGTAAAACAACAACAAAAAAGAAATTTGAAAGAAATGTATATCATGTGTAGAGAAGAAAACTGTGGGGAAAAAATTACCTTCAGAAATATAAGAGAAGTCATTGTATTCATTGAACAAGAACATCATGCTATAAAAAAAGACCATTCAGAGAACATAAAAGAAAATTTAAAAATATGATATCAGAAATGAGGGGGGTGGGGGAGAAAGGAGGTAAAATAAATTAACAGAAACCTCCAATAAAGTAAAACAATTTAAGAAAAGTGGGAAGTAGAAAAAATCTTAAAAATGTAGAGGATAAGTCCATGAATGCCTAAATTTAAATAATAGGAGTTCCAGAAATAGAAAATAGGGGAGAAGAAGGGGAGGATATCATCAGAGAAACAATTCATGAAAATTTTCCATGAGTGATTCAAAGTACCCACTGAGACTCTAGAACAATGGATGAAAATAGATCTACATCTATTACAGATATTACCATCAAATTTTAATACTATAGAGATAAAGAGAAAATCTTGACTTGAGGAGACCAAGTCACATACGTAAAACAAAAGACCAAATCCATTACCACTGAGTTGATTCAGACACATAGTGACTTTATAGTGCAGAGTAGAATTGCCCCATAGGATTCCCAAGTATGTAATCTTTTTTTTTTTTCTCTCTCCAAGCCTGTAATCTTTATGGAAGCAGACTTCCACATCTTTCTCCCACAGAAGCACTAGTGGGTTCAAGCTGCTGACCTTTCAGTTAGCAGCTGAGCACTTAACCAGTGTGCCATCAGTGCTCCTGCCACATACATAGGATGTCACAATGGCATTTGAGTTAGAAATAGCAACTGGAAGTTAGGAAAAAATGTCCTAAAGATTCTGAAGGTAAATGACTTTCAACCTGGAATTTTATACCCAGACAAATCATCATTCAGAATGAAGCTATTTTCTCACATGAAAGTTTTCAGAAAAAAAGGACTTTTATTAGCTCTTTTCCCAGAAATAACAGGAAGATGTGGTATACTGAAACAAAGAAATAAATCAAGAAAAGAGAATGACATGGTATTTAGAACACTTAAGATAGGGGAAAAGATATTTCCTAGTATGTTGGTGAAGGAAGATCCCAGGTCATTTGCTATGTAATAGATTTACAGAGCAATCAGGTCATATTGGAACTTATCACATGAAACTGGGCATATTCCTGATCTTGCTTTCTCTCAGAGGAGATTTATACTTTAAAGAACAGATTATGGATGAAATTATGATTAGTAATTACAAAACAACACAAGTGAACAAATAATTCCAGGAAAACAAAAAGTTGCACAAAAAAGTAATTATTATTGTAGTATGTCACATTCCATATTTTATTGACTAAAAGATGCCATTTATTATAAAATGTACCATTATTTCATGTACCCCTAAGAAAGAAGAATTTCTGCCATTAAACAAGGTCCTGTGTGATGCATGAATCAGTCACATCAACCTCTTGTTACTTTGAAATTTCTTCCATCTGTACTGAGGGATTTGGTAAGATTTCCTGTCTGTGGTTGCTTTGCAATGATAGGGAATCTTTTCCACATTCTTAGTAACTAGCATAAAATAGTTTCATCACCTTGTTGATATATTTTTTTCTTAGATCTGATAAAGCATTTGGTTATGCTGTGTAAGAAAATACTGAATTGCTGCCATTCCTTCAAGGACAAATATTGCTTTACAAATAAATTTATGCTCTGCTGCTTCTTTCATTTTTCCTTTCTATGTACATATTAACTTTTTGCTTAATGTCAATTCATAGTGTACTCTTTTTGAGGATATTTTATATGGCAGTAAATTCAACATCTGTAGTAACAACAATGCATAAACTCAATTGAAGTGATGACTGTCAATAGCTTTGACAACATCTGTGCATATGCAATGACAACTATATTAAAACAGCTTTTTGGCTAAACAAAATTGAAAGGCACATCCAAATTTCAGAGATGTTAAATGTGTGTGGGGTGATGGGGGGAAACTGTGTAATCAATGAAAGAAGGTTGTTGCTCTTGTTGTTGTTATGTGCCATTGAGTTGACTTCTACTCATCATGACCCTATGTACAACAGAATGAAACACTGCCAGGTCCTGCATCACTCTTGCAATGCTTGCTATGCATAAGTCCATCCTTGGAGTTACTGTGTCAATCCATCTCATTGAAGGTCTTCCCCTTTTTCATTGCCTGAGTATATCCTTTTGCAGGGAAGGGTCCCTTCTGACAACGTGACCAACATGGGTGAGACGAAGTCTGGTCATTCTCACTTATAAAGAGAATTCCAGCTGCACTTCTGGGACAGATTTGTTCATTCTTCTGATCCATAGTATTTGCAGTATTCTTTGCCAGCACCATAATTCAAAGGCATCAACTCTTCTTCAGTCTTCCTTATTCCTTGCTCAACTTTCACAAGCATATGAGGCAATTGAAAATACCATGGCTTGGGTTAGATGCATAGTCTTCAAAGTGACATCTTTGCTTCTTAACACTTTAAAGAGGTCTTCTGCAGCAAATTTGCCCAGTGCAACACGATGCCTGATTTCTTTTTTCTTTTTACTTTTATTGTGGTGAAAACATACACAAGACATTAGCTAACATAATGACTTCTACATTTACAGCTCAGGGATGTTGGTTACATTTTTCAAGTTGTGCCACCATTATTGCTATCTTTTTCCAAAATATTCTACCACCATTAGCATAAACTCAATGCCCACCAAACAAAAGCTTTCCCTTTTCCCCTCCCTCCTATCCCAGAAGTCACTAATAATCTTTGGTGTGTGTGTGTGTGTGTGTGTGTGTATTTTCCCCCCTCCAAGCTATCTAGACATTTCCCCTCCTATCCCTGGAAACCAGCAAAGAAACTTTCCTTCCATGTATAAACCTTTCATTGACTTTTTATAACATGGGACTAATACAGTATTTGAGACTAATACAGTCTCTCCACATCCTTGCTACCATTTATTAGTGACTTATTTCACTCAGCATAATGTCCTCCAAGTTTATCCACATTATTCAGTGTTTTCCAGATTCTACATTTTTCTTTAAGGTTGCATAGTATTCTATTGTGTCTGTATCACAGTTTGTTTATCTATTCCTCGGTTGGTGGGCACTTAGCTTGTTTTCCATCTCTTTCTTATTGTGAATAGTGCTGCAATGACCATGAGTGTGCAAATATCTATTCATGTCCTGCCTCTAACTTCTTTAGGATATATACCTAGTAATGGGATTTCTGGATCAAATGGTATTTCTATTTCCAACTTTTTAAGGAAGCACCATACCAGTTTCCACAGTGGTTGTATAATTTTACAGTTCCAGCAGCAGTGTATGAGAGTCTCAGTCTCTCCACATCCTTGCTACCATTTATTATTTTCTGTCTTCCTGAACTTTCCTATTAATGCTGGGGTGAGATGGCATCTCCTTGTTGTTTCGATTTACATGTCTCTAATGGATAATGGTTGCAAACATTTCTTCATGTGTTTGTTGGCTGCCTGAATATCTTCTTTGGTGAAGTGTCCATGTCTTCTGCCCATTTTTAATTGGGTTGTTTGTCTTTTTGATGTTGAGATGTTGGAGTTCTCTATAAATTTTAGAGATAAATCCCTTGCCAGATATGTCATTGCCGAATATTTTCCCCCAATCTGTATGTTCTCTTTTGACTCTTTCAGAGAAGTTTTTTTAATGCACATAAGAATTTAATTTTTAGAAGGTCTTAATCATCTAGTTTATCTTCTGCTTTTTGTGTATCTTGTATTATGCTTGACAGTCTATTTATGCCATGAATTAGGGCTCCTAAGTTTGCCCCTGTGTTTGCTTTGATGAACTTTATGGTTTTAGGTTTCACATTTAAGCCTTTGATCCATCTGGAGCCAGTTTCTGTGTATGTTGTGAGGAATGGATCTTGTTTCATTTTTGTGCAAATGAATATTTAGTTCTGCCAGGACCACCTTGTGAAAGAGACTATCTCTTCTCCATTGAATGGATTTTGGTCCTTTTTTAAAGATCAGTTGACCATAGGTGGATGGATCTATTTCTGGTTCTCAATTCTGTTCCACCGGTCTATGTGTTTGTCTTTGTAACAATACTGGGGTGCTTTGACTAGTGTGGCTGGGTAGTAGTTTTTGAGATCTGGGAGTGTGAGACCTCCTACTTTATCCTTCTTCTTCAGTAGTGCTTTGCTTATCTGAAGGCTCTCCTTTCCATATAAAATTTGTTTTCATTTCTTTAAAGAATGTGGATGGAGTGTGGATTGGGATTCCATTGAATGTATAGATGGCTCTGAGTAGCTCTGACATTTTCACAGTGTTCAAACTTCCTATTCATAATCCTGGTATGCTCTTCTATATTTGTAGATCTCTTAGTTTCTGGAAGTAGCGTTTTGTAGTTTTCTTTGTGTAAGTCTTTTCTGTTTCTGGTAATACTTATTCTCAAGGATTGTATCTTATTGGAAGCTATTGGAAATTATATTAATTTCCTTATTTCCTTTTCAGCAACCTCTTTGCTGGTGTAGAGGAATCCAACTGATTTTTGTGTGCTGATTTTGTGTCCTGCCACTATGCTAAATCTTTCACTAAGTTCCAGTAGTTTTCTTGCTGAGTCTCTTGGGTTTTCTATGTATAGGATCATATCATCTGCAAATAGGGATAATTTTACTTCTTTCTTACAAATGTGGATGCTTTTTATTTTCCCTTATTGCTGTATTTCCCTTACTAGGACTTCCAATACAATGTTGAATAGAAGTAGAGATAGAGGGCATCCCATCCTTGTCTGGTTCCTGTTTGCAAGGGGAATGGTTTCATTCTTTCTCCATTGAGAATGATGTTGCCTGTTGGTTTTGCATATAAGCCCTTTATTATGTAGAGGAATTTCCCTTTTCCTATTTTTCTGAGAGTTTTATCAGGAATGAGTGTTGGATTTTATCAAATGCATTTCTGCGTCTATTGATATGATCATGTGATGCTTTACTTTTATTTTACATAATGTGATGGATTGTGTTGATTGTTTTTCTAATGATGAACCATCCTTGCATACCTGGTATGAATCCCACTTGGTGATGTATTAGTTTTTTGATATGTTGTTGGCATCTGTTGGCTAGAATTTTTTTTATGTGTGTCTACATTAATGAGGGATATTGGTCAATAGGTTTCCTTTCTAGTATTATCTTTGCCTGATTTTGGTACGAAGGTTATACTTGCTTCATAAAATGAATTTGGGGCTTTCTTCCCCCCACCCCTGACAATGGATACAGGGGACCAAGAATACACCTCCAATTCTGTACATTAAAGAAAAAGGACAGTGAGAACAGAGTGAAATGGGAGGCATCAGAAGCATTCCCAGGATAAGAAAAGAGAACGGGGTCTCTGGTAAGATGGTGGACAAGGTAGAAAGACTGCACAGACCCTCTTCAACAAAGAAAAGGGAAACCAATTAACACAGACAGAGAAGATAATCCTGGACCCCTGAGCCTTGAAGTGAAGCACATAGAAGTGGATTAAACCCCAACTAGCAGAAGAATTTGCATGAAAATACCAAAAAAGGAGACATATGGAGCTGAGGTCTGGCAGCGATCCTGAGTGATCCTGAAGGCACAGACAGCTTGGAGATTCCCGAGTGGTGGTAGGACCTAAGAATTAACCTAAATATCAGCCCTGCTAGCCAGGGACTGTACGGAGGACTGTGCACAGTGGCTGGGGAATAAATGGAGAAGGTGAAGAGAAAGGCAAGCTGAGCTGTGGACTTTTGCTTGTCTGGAGGGTGCCACCATTTTGAAGGTTTAAAAGTGGCTTAACTATTTTAGATATTTAAAGAGACAGCTCTCTCACAGATACAAGCAAACTAATCCCCAGAAAAAAGAAAGCAAAAAATAAAAAAATATAAATAAATAAATAAAAGAATTGGTGGAGGAGAGAGCAGGGCACCCAGGCTCTGTCTGAGTACACAGACTGTGATGGAGTTCACAGGGGCTGGGTCTTAAGAACACGTTCTGCTTTTCCAGCAACCCCAACGTCACTCCGGACCCGCAAGACTGAAAAAGTACGACATTCCTCTCGTTATTCTTATACCCCACACCAACTTGGTGAATGGAGGTGCGGCCATCCCCTACTCCCACCTACCTTCTGGGCCCACAGGAACTCCATCACAGTCTGTGTGCTCAGACGGAGTCTGGGTGCTCTGCCCTGTCCTCCACCGATTCTTTTATTTATTTATTTATATTTTTTTCTTTCTTTTTTTCTGGGGATTAGTTTGCTTGTATTTCTTTTTTAAAACAATTATTATTAATAATGCTTTTGTCTTTTTTATTATTATTCTTAATCTTCCCCTCCCAGGTCCTAGTTTCAGCATTTTTTTCTATTCCCTGTTCCTGGTTGAAATTTTTTCCCCCCTTTCTTCTCATGGTTAACCCCATTCCAGGTTTTTCTATTTCCATTTCTCCAATTTTTTTTTGCTTCATTACTTTCCTTCTCTACTGTTTTTCTCCTAGTGTCCTATCCCCAGATATTGCAGGTTTTCTTGTTTTTACTCCTTCTTTTTCTCTTTTTTTTTTCTCTTTTTGGCTACTGTTCCTGTGTGATTACATGGTGTGTTTTTTGTCCATGTGCTTTTAGTTTTTTGATGGTTATTCAATTGTAATTTGTGTCTAATTGAGTGGGAGACAACAACAGTCCCCATAAGACACAACTAAACCCACACTTCATGCAACCTCACTTACAGAGTGAGAGCCACTACCTCCTTCTCAACCAATGGGCCAAAGATAAAAAACCACCAAGAAGAGCCTGAATCACTCTTGGCTGCTCTTCACAAATAGTTAACAGACATCTAAATACAACAATGCCACGATGCCTCAGAGACAACAGACCATCACAGTCCACACAAAGAATGAGGATAAAGTGGTGGGAACAAGGGAGCAGGATACAGACCCAGAACACATCCCTGAGGAAGAAGCAGCATTGGAATTCTCTGATAAGGAATTCAAAAGAATTATCTTTAGGTATCTTCAAAGGATTGAGAGACAGACCAAAGAATACACAGAAAAAAATCTTAGAAGAATTATGGAAGAAAATACAAGAACAAAATGAAAAAATAAATGAAAAATTAGAAATGATTCTAAACCTACAGGTAGAAATCCAGAAGATTAATACTAAATTGTCAGAAATAGATAACACATTGGAAGGGCAAAGGAATAGAATTGATGCAATGGAAAACAGAATCAATGAGATTGAAGACAAATACCTGAATACTTCTTAGGAAAGTGATCAATCAGAAAAAAAAAATAAAAACAAAATGAAGAAAGACTAAGGTTAATGTGGGATACCATCAAAAGAAATAATTTATGTGTCATTGGAATTCCAGAACAGGAAGAGAAAAACAAAACCACTGAGAAAATTGTTCAAGATTTGCTGGAGGAGAACTTCCCTGATATGAAGAAAGATGAGGATGTACTCACTCAGGAAGGCCAACAAACTCCAAACAGGATAGACCCCAAAAGAAAATCACCAAGACAAATCATCATCAAACTCACCAAAACCAAAGACAAAGACAGAATCCTGAAAGCAGCATGTG
>NW_006921600.1:7807119-7843036 GCF_000298275.1 Orycteropus afer afer
CTCAGGGATGTGTTCTGGGTCTGTATCCTGCTCCCTTGTTTCTACCACTTTATCTTGCTTCTTTGTGTGGACTGTGATGGTCTGTTGTGTGCGAGACATCGTGGAGTTGGTTTTAGGTCTCTGTTAACTGTTTGTGAAGAGCAGCCAAGGGTGACTCAGGCTCTTCTTTGTGGTTTTTTATCTTTGGCCTGTTGGTGGAGAAGGAGGTGGTGGCTGTCGCTTAGTAAGTGAAGTTGCAGGAGGTGTGGGTGTAGTTGTGTCTTATGGGGACTCTTGCTGTCTCCCATTCAGTTAGACAAAAATTACAATTGAATAACCATCCAAAAACTAAAAGCACATGGACAAAAAATACACCATGTAATCACACAAGAACAGTAACCAAAAAAAGAAAAAAGGGAGAAAAAGAGAAAAAGAAAACCTGCAATATCTCGGGTTAGAACACTAAGAGAAAAATGGTAGAGAAGGAGAATAATGAAGAAAAAAATGGGAAAAATGCAAAAAGAAAAACAAGAGATGGGGGTAATTAGGAGAAATATGTGGGAAAAAAAAAAAGAATTTAAAGTAGAAAAAAAAAAAATATTTCAACCAGGAACAAGGAAAAGAAAAAAAAGCTGTAAACTAGGACCTGCGAGGGGAAGAATAAAGAATAATAGTAAAAAGGACAAAGATATTAATAATAGTAGTAGTTTTAAAACAGACAAATACAAGTAAACTCAACACCAGAAAAAAGGAAGAGAAAAGGAAAAAAAAAAAAATTGGTGGAAGACAAGGCAGGGCACCCAGGCTCCCTCTGAGCACAGACTGGGATGAAGTTCCTGTGGCCCAGCAGGTGGGTGCGAGTGGGTGATGGCCACACCTCCGTTCACCAAGTGTGGGGTGTGGGGTATAAGAGTAACAAGAGGAATGTCACACCTTTCCAGTCGTGCAGGTCCAGAGTGTCCTTGGGGTTACTGGCAAGCAGAATTTGTTCTTAAGCCACTGGAATCTGGGAGAGCGCTGTTTAAATATTCAAAATGGTCAAGCCACTTGTAAACACTCAAAATGGCAGCACCTTCCGGACAGGTAAAAGTCCACAACTCAGCCCCTCTTCCTCTTCACCACTGCTTCCCATTTTATTCCACAGCTACCAGTGTAGTCCTCCATGAAGTCCCTGGCTAGCAGGGCTGATTTTTAGGTAGCGTATTGCCTTATTGCCTAAGGCATTTGACTGCTAACCACCAGCCACTCCTGGGAAGGAAGTTTGGGCAATCTACTTCTGTAGTGATACTGCCTCAGAAACCCAAGGAGGGGTCACTATGAGTCAAGTCTGACTCAAAGGCACATAACAACAACCACCACCACCACTTGGCAATCTCCAAGCTGTCTGTGCTATCAGGATCACTCAGGATCAGTGCCAGACCAAAGCTCCATATGTCTCCTTTTTTGGTATTTTCATGCAAATTTTTCTGCTAGTTGGGGTTTAGTCCACTTCCATATCCTTCCCTTCAAGGCTCAGGAGTCCAGGATTATCTTCTGTGTCTGTGTTAATTGGTTTCCCTTTTCTTTGTTGAAGAGGGTTTGTCCAGTCTTTCTGCCTATTCTGCCATCTTGGAATCTAAGGTCTTTTCATAGTATCTTGATGTTATTATTTTTATTTCTGTTGGTTCTGTTGTGATGTCACCCATTTTCCTATCTTATTTGTGTTATTTGCATCTTCTCTTTTCCTTTGTTAAGTTTGCCAGTGGTCTGTTCATTTTATTAATCTTTTCAAAGAACCAACTTCTAGTCTTGTTGATTTTTTTCTATTGTATTTCTATTTTGTTTCATTTATTTCTGCTTGAATTTTTATTATTTCTTTTCTTCTGGTTACTGTAGGCTTTTTTTTGCTGCTCTTTTTCTAATTGTTCGAGATGTTAGGTTAAGGTGTTGATTTTGGCTCTTTCTTCTGTTTTGATGTGTGCATCTGTTGCTATAAATTGCCCTTGGATCACAGCTTTTGCTGTGTTCCAAAGATTTTGGGATGTTGTGTTTTCATTCTCATTTGATTCAAATAATTTTTTAATTTAATATTTTATTTCTTCTATTACCCAGTCATTTTTGTGGAAGGTGTTATTTAGTCTCCATTTGTTTGCTCTTTTTCCATTGATCTTCCTAGTGTTGATTTCTAATTTTATAACATTGTGATCTGAAAGGATGCATTGCAGCATTTCAATGTTTTTAAGTTTGTTGAGAATTGCTTTGTGGCCTAACATATGGTCTATGCTGGAGAACATATGGTCTTTGCTGGAAAAGAATGCATATTTTGCTTTTGTTGGGTGAAGTGCTCTGTAGAAGTCTATAAGGTTAAGTTGGTTGCTTGTATTGCTTAGTTCTTCTGCATCTTTTTTGAGTTTCTTTCCAGTTGTTCTGCTTCTTATTTAAAGTGGTGTATTAACATCTCCTCCTATGACTGTGGAGTCATCAATTTGTCTTTTCAATTCTATTAAAGTCTGAATTATGTATTTTGTGGCTCTTTCATTGGTTGCATAGATATGTATTATGGTTATGTCCTCTGTTCAATTGATCCTATTATCCTTGTATGATGTCCTTCCTTATCTCTTATGGTCATTTTTGCCTTAAAGTCTATTTTATCAGAAATTACTATTGTCACTCCTGTGCTTTTTTGGTTGCCATTTGCTTGGTATATCTTTTACCAACCTTTGATTTTTAGTCTAGTTTTGTCTTTGTGTCTAAGATGAGTCTGTTGTGGACAGCATATTGATGGATCATGTTTTCTTATCCACTTTGCAACTCTCTGTCTCTTGAGTGGTGCATTTAATCCCTTGATATTCAGTGTAATTATCAACAGGTATGAATTGAAAAAAAAATTTTTTTTGCAGTGTTTTCTTCCCTCCCCTCCTACCCTGATAACCTACAAAGAAACTTTCCTTCCATATATAAACCTTTCCTTAACTTTTTACAATAATGAAACAATACAGTATTTGTCCTTCTGTAATTGACTTATTTCACTCAGCATAGTGCTCTCCAAGTTCATCCACATTATGAGGTTCAACAAATATGAATTTACTGATGTCATTTTGCTTTGGTTTTTTTCATGGTGTTGCTGATTTCTATGTTCCATATAATTTTTTGTGGTGAGCTCATTTTGTTTGTGAATCACGTTATTATCTCCTTCATTGCTATTGTTTTGGTATTTGTGCTTTTCCTCTTTTATTTTGATGCAAAGGTATATTATTTTTCTTTGCAGTTACACTGTGATTTATAATTTTCTTCATGAGTTTAAAACAGTTTGTCCTATCTCACAGTTGTCTTGACTTCCTCACCATTTAGAAGTTCTGTAACTACAATATTTATTCCCTCTTTTTGGTTTGTAGTTGTTGTCATTTGCAACTTGATGTCTCTGGTTCCCTGTTTAGTCTTCTAAGTTTATTTTACTGTGGATACTTCTATAACTAGGTTGGTTTCTGGGTTATGCCATCATGTATGTTAATCATCAGTGGTTGTTTGCTGCTGTTGGTTTCTGTCTGAAGGACTCCCTTTAGCATCTCTTGTAAGGTTGGTCTGATTTTATCAAATTCTGTTAATTTCTGGTTATCTGGAAATCTCCTAATTTCACCCTCGTATTTGACAGACAATTTTGCTGGGTATATAATTCTTGGTTGGAAGTTTTTTCTTTTAGTGTTTTATATATATCATCCCATTACCTTCTTGCCTGCATGGTTTCTACCAAAAAATCAGAGCTTAGTCTTATTGGTTGCCCTTTGTAAGTAACTTTTCATTTGTCCTTCCTGCTTTCAGGATTTTTTTTTGTCTATGATTTTGATGAGTTTGATGATGATATGTCTTGATGATTTTCTTTTGGGGTCTATCCTGTTTTGGGTTCGTTGAACTTCTTAAATGGATGTATTCTTGTCTTTCATCATATTAGGGAAATTCTCTTCAAAAAATCTGTGACAATTTTTTCTGTGGTTTTATTTGTCTCTTCCTGTTCTGGAATTCTGATTACACATAAATTATTCCTCTTGATGATATCCCACATGAATCTTAAGCTTTTTTCATTTTGTTTTGATCTTTTTTCTTATTTTTCCCTTAACAAAGCACCAAGAAAAGAACCAAATTCACTGCTGTTGAGTTGATTCGACTCATAGCGACTCTCCTTGGGTTTCTGAGGTGGTATCCCTATAGAAGTAGGTTTGCAGTCTTCCTTCTGAGGAGTGGCTGGTGGGTTTGAACCACAATCTTCTGATTAGTAGCAAATGCCTTAGGTGAAGTACTATTAAGTTATTTGTCTTCAATCTCATTAATTCTGCCTTCTATTGATTTGATTCTACTCCTTCACCCATTCAATGTGTTATCTATTTTTGAAATCTTAGTATTAATCTTCTGGGTTTCTATTTTTTGTTTTTGTGTAATTTCTAATTTATTGTATATTTTATCAGTTTGTTCTTGTATTGTTTTCCCAAATTGTTCTAGAGTTTTGTCTGTGTGTTCCTTTAGTTCGTTAGTGTTTTCCTTGATCTTGTCAGTGTTTTCCTTGATTCTGTCTCTCAATTCATTGAAGGTACCCAAAATATAATTTCTTTGAATTCCTTATCACAGAATTCCCGTGCTGTTTCTTCCTCAGGGATGTTTTCTGGGTTTGTATCCTGATCCCTTGTTTCTACTACCTTGTCTTGCTTTTTTGTGTGTGGACTGTGATGGTCTGATGTCTCTAAGACATTGTGGTAGTGTTGTGTTTATGTTTAATTTGTGGTTATATGTTAGTGTGATTTGCCCCCATTTTTTTTTTTTTCACCTTTAATTTGTTTTGATATATGTGTGAGCGGGCTACTGTGCTCCTCTATTTGCTAGTTGTTAGCACGTAGGCACTCAGCACCTGTCTCTGGTGAGTGTGACAGAGAATGACAGTGTGCACAGATCTTTGTTAACTGTTCATAAGGTGCAGTTGAGGGTGAGTTGAGCTGGTATTGGCTACTGTTTATCTTTGGCCAGTGGTGAAAAGGCAAGTGTTGGCTTTCACTCAGTGAATGGGGCTGCAGGAGGTGCAGGTATGGTTGTGTTGTGTTGGAATGGTTACTGTCTCCCACTCAGTTAGACAAAAATAAATAAATAAACTACCAAAAATATAAAAACAAGAGAACAAAAAACTCAAACCACATAAAGATACAAGAGCAATCATAAAAAAAGAGATATGCAATAAATGAGAAGGAAACTTTTCAAAATAGATTAAAAAAGGATAAAAGAAAGATAATGAGAAAATGAGAGAAAAAAAGCCACAGTATCTGTGGAGGGAGGAATGGGAAAAAGAGCAAGAGAAGCAGAATAGTAAAGAAAAAATGGGAAAACTGCAAAAGGAAAAACAAGGAATGAATAGACTCAAAAGAAAGAAAAAAAGGGAATCAGGAAAAGGGAAGAAGAGGCAAACCAAAAATAAAAATAAAACCCACCAAGAACCAGGGATGGGAAAGAGAGAGAGAGAAAAAAAAAAAAGGAGAAATCTAAAAAGAATAATTTAAAAACAAACAACAAAACTATGGGGGGTGGGGCACAGCACCCACGGTGTTCAGGGTACAGAGTGGTCCTGCTGGTGAAGAATGTGGGTGGAGGTGGGGGATGCCCACATCTCTGTTCACCAAAAGGGTGTGGGGTGTAAGAGTAACAAGGGAGATATCCCACTGTTCTAGTTGTCACCTTCCAGTGCAGTTGCCTGTGCTGTACTCAGCAAGTGGAGCTTATTAGGTCACTGTCCAAGTAAGAATGCCATTTGCAAATATTCAAAATGGCTGTGCCCTCAGGATATCCACTGGCAGTTCACACGTCTGTTTGTCTCCTTCTTCGCTGGTTTACTTTCTGTTTGTCAGGCACCAATGCAGTCCTTGTCCATGCAGTCCTTCATGTGTAGAGCTGATTCTTAGGTTGCTACTGGTAAATATTCAAGATGGTTATGTCCTCAGGACAGCTGGCAGTCTCCTTACTCACTGCTTTCGGGTTCTTTTACTAGTTAGTATTTAATCCACTTCTTTATACTTACCTTCAAAGCTCAGGGTTCCAGGATTGATTTCTGTATAGGTTTCAGCTGGTTTCTCATTGCTTTATTGCAGAGGGTCTGTGTAGCTTGTCTGCCTGTTCTACCATGTTGCTGGAACTCAACGTCTGATTACTTGACTGCTGCTTCCATAGGTGCTGATTTTGGAACCAAGTAAAATGAAATCTTTCACAACTTCAATGTCTTCTCCATTTATCGTGATGTTGCGTATGGGTCCAGTAGTGCATATTTTTTATTTATTTATGTTGAGACATAATGCATACTGAAGACTGTAGTCTTTGATCTTCATCAGTAAATGTTTCAAGTCTTCACTTTCAACAAGCAAGGTTGTGTCATCTACATATCATAGGTTGTTAATAAGTCTTCCTCCAATCCTGATGCCACATTCTTCTTCATATGGTCCAGCTTCTCAGATTATTTCTTCAGCACACAGATTGAACAAGTATGTTGAAAAGATACAACCTTGACACACTCCCTTCCTGATTTTAAACCATGCAGTATCCCCTTGTTCTGTTCAAACAACAGCCTCCTGATCTATGTACAGGTTACTCATTAGCACAATCAAGTGTTCTGGAATTCCTGTTATTTGCAATATTATCCATAATTTGTTATGATCCAAACAGTCAAATGCCTTTGCATAGTCAATAAAACCAACTAAACATCTTTCTGGTATTCTTTGTTTTGAGCCAAGATCCATCTGATGTCAGCAATGATATCCCTCATTCCACATCCTCTTCTGAATCTGACTTGAATTTCTGAAAGTTCCCTGTCAATGTACTACTGCAACTGTTATTGAATTATCTTTAGCATAATTTTACTTGCTTGTGATATCAATGATATGTTGGATAATTTCCACATTCTGTTGGATCACTTTTCTTTGGAATACACACAAATATCTATCTCTTTAAGTCAGTTGGCCAGATAGCTGTGTTCCAAATTTCTTAGCATAAACGAGTAAGTGCCTCTAGTGCTGCATCCATTTGTTGAAACATCTCAATGGGTATTCCACCAATTGTTGGAGCTTTGTTTTTGCCAATTCCTTCCGTGTACCTTGGACTTCTTCCTTTGGTGCCATCGGTTCTTGATCATATGCTAACTCCCGAAGTAGTTAAACATTGACCAATTCTTTTTGGTACAGTAACTGTGTGTATACCTTCCATCTTCTTTTGATGCTTCCTGCATTATTCCATATTTTGTTCATAGAATCTTTAATATGGAAATATGAGGCTTGAATTTTTCTTCAGTCCTTTCTTTTGGCTTTCTAACTCCAGGTTTTCCCCCATTTCATTATAATACTTTACTTTTTCTTCTTAGCCGCCCTTTTGAATCTTCTGTTCAGTTATTCTATCTTTTCATTTCTTCCATTTGCTTTAGCTGTTCTCATTCAAAAGCAAGTTTCAGAGTCTCTTCTGACATCCATTTTGGTCTTTCTTCCTTTCCTGTCTTTTTAACGACCATTTGCTTTGTTCATGTGTGATGTTCATGATGTCATCATGTAACTCTTCTGGTTTTTGGTCACTGGTGTTCAATGCATCAACTCTGTTCTTCAGATGGTTTCTAAATTCAGGTGGGATATAATCAAGATCATATTTTGGCTCTCCTGAACTTGCTTTAATTTTCTTCAGCCTCATTGAACTTGCACATGAGCAATTGATGGTCTGTTTCACAGTCAGCTCCTGGCCGTGTTTTGACTGATGATATTGAGCTTCTCCATCATCTTTTGACTTACCTACATAGTTACTATTTATATTTTTGGAAAAAGGTATTTCCAATGAATAGGTCTTTGGTCTTGCAAAATTCTATTATGCAATTTCTGACATCATCTCTATCACCAAGGCAATATTTTCCAACTGCTAATCCTTAGTTTTTGTTTCTACATTTTGCCTTCCAATCATCAGTAATTATCAGTACATCTTGGTTGCATGTTTGATCAATTTCAGACTGCAGAGGTTGGTAAAAATCTTTAATTTCTTCATCTTTGCCATTAGTGATTGTTGTATAAATTTGAATAATTGACATATTAACTGGTCTTCCCTGGTAGTATGGACACTGTCTTATCACTGACGTTGTACTTCAGGATAGATCTTGAAATGTTCTTTTTAACAAGAATGTAACACTGTTCTTCCTCAGTTTGTCATTCCTGGCATAGTAGACCATATGATTGTCTTATTCAAAATGGTCAATACTATTCCATTTCAACTCACTAATGCCTAGGGATCTTCAAGTGTTCCATTTTATTTTTGACAACTTCCAATTTTCCTAGAGTCATACTTCATACATTCCATATTCTAATTATTAATGGATGTTTGTAGTTGCTTTTTCTCATTTGGAGTTGTGCTATACAACAAATGAAGGTCCTCAAAAACTTTACTCCAACCATGTCACTAAGATTGACTATACTTTGAGAAGACAACTCTTCCCAAGTCATGTTTTGAGTGCCTTCCAACCTGAGGAAGAGCTCTGGTGGTGTAGTGCCTAAGGCATTTGACTGCTAACCAGAAGGATGGTGGTTCAAACCCACCAGTCACTCCTCAGAAGGAAGGTTAAGCAGTCTACTTCTGTAGTGATACCACCTTGGAAACCCAACGAGGGGTTGTTATGAGTTGGACCCTACTCAATGGCAGTGAGTTTGGTTTTTTGGTTTCCGACCTGAGGGGTTCATCTTCCAGCAGTTTATCAGACAATGTTCCACTGCTATTCATATAGTTTCCATTGGCCAGTTTTTGAGAAGTAAATTACCAATTCCAGTTTTCTAGTCTGTCTTAGTCTGGAAGCTCAGCTGAAACCTGCCCACCATGGGTGACCCTGCTGGTATTTGAAATACTGGTAGTGTACATTCCAGCATCACAGCAACATGCAAGCCACCACAGTACAACAAATTGACAAATGGTGGTAAGGCATTTATAGATAGAAATATTTCCACTTCTCTGCATGCTAGTGATTATACTGGCTGGACTTTTAGATAATTCAGAAAAGTTCCTCTTTCATATTTGCAGATAAAACTCAGTCCCTTGCAATTTATTGCCTCTTTATGAGTTCTCCTCGCTCTGCTCCTATCTTGGGTTGGGTGTAAGCTTGTGGATCAGATTTCTGTAGTCAGGAATTAGTATCTCCCATTTTTTAGTTTATATGAACGCTGTTAACTAGTAATGACCAGGGTAGCATGATTTGAATGGCAAAAGTATTGGACCAGACATCAGGATTCTTGATTCCTATCCAGCTGGACCATCCAAGCATCTCACCTCTCTGGGCCTTAATTTTCTCATTTGTTAATAAAATAGGAGCTCTCTAATCTCTTAATTACAATATTCTATGATTATGAGCGTATGCATTTATCTAAATGCTCTATGATTAGACTAAATCACACTATGAATTAATTGTGATTTTTTTAAAAAAAACTAAACTGTGGACTTTGGTTTAACTTAAACTGTGTGTGCAACAAGATGACAAAGAAGGAATTAAAAGTAAGAACTAGATAGACAAATTACTGAAGAGAGAAAATATTTTGGTTAAGGGCATACAAAATTTTTCAAAGTGAAATACAAGATTATCATTGCATTATATGCTGGTAATTTATGCACATATAGCATGATGTTCTAGGGTTAAATGCATCTTAACTAGCTGAAGCACATTTGGGAGCAAATCAGGCATATATTTCTAAATATTTCTTCTAAGCAAATTAGCTACTTTAAATATTAATTTATTGGATTTGATTCTGGTACAGTTATCACTGCTTATTTTACTGTACCCTGTGATGTTGGCAACCAAGGCAGAAGCTGACCTTGCAAAGTCAGATGAATGGCTACCTTGAGCACATGTCATCTATACTAAGCTAACTACTAGTTAGAAACAATTCTGAGAATATCAGAATATAATATAAAAATGCTCAGCATGTATACATTATGCACCACCTATGAAAAAATTCTCAATTTAGTTGTATTTAATGAAAACAGTAATAAATATTGCTTCTAATAACACTGGAGTCCCTAGGTAGTGCAAAAGATTAACGTGCTTTGCTGCTAGCCAAAAGGCTGGCAGTTAGAGTCCATGCAGAGTCACATGAGAAGAACCACCTGGTGATGTACTTCCAAAATATCAGCCATTGAAAACTCTATGGAGTACACTTCTACTTTGACACACATGAGGTCTCTATGATTTGGAATCTACATGATAGCAACTGGTGGCGATACTAATAATATTTATGCCAAATCCACATGGCCTTAAAAGATGAGACTGCACTGCTTATTTTGTTAGCTGTAAGTCCAGGCAGTCTACTTTTGTGTATTAGAGAGGTTAAGCTACAGTTATAAGGGCAGTTAGCTTTTCCTTTCTCAGTTCTACCACCTCTGGCAAATGGCATGCCATAAGGGTAACCAGGTGAACAACATGGATTCTTTCCTGTTACTATGAAAATAACATGATTTGTCAACTCTGTGTTCACACAATAGCATGTTACTTGTAATTTAGAGTGCTTAAGTTGTAACTAGGCCAACTCACTACCTCGATAGTTTTTAACTTTTGACATACATTAGAACTATCTGAGGATTTTTTTTTTTTCAAAATTCGTATGCCTTAACCCCACTCCTTGATGTTTCGCTTAATCTGTGTCTATAGATTTTTTCAGTCTATATATTTTTAAAAACTGTACTAAATGCTGATTCTGATAAGTCGTCAAATGCCTTAGGCACTACGCCACCAGAGCTCCTTTTTTTGAAGTTGTTTTATACTAAATGCTGGTTCTGATATCAACCAAAGGTTGAAAAAGACTGTTCTTTATGAAAATTAAACCTTCAGTGAAATATTTCTGACATAGCCAATTTATCTTATAATGTACCTGAATTCTGAACCATTACTTTTGATCTGATCTTTGTAAGGGAAACATTAGCGACGCATTCTATTGGTTTACACGTCATGGTCTACTTGTTTTTACAATATAGCCATTGTTCAATGAAAATAAATAGATTCTGCCTTATTTATCTTGAGTCTTGTTTCTTCACCCTTTTTCCTTTCTAGAATGTTTCACTAAATTAATTACTGTATGTTCTTCAAATTATAAGAAGCAAGCCTTAGATCTGTAAGTCTTAGGACAGGGCATAATTGGGTAAAAAATTATGTCACCAGCAGTTTTCAATATCTCGTTTCTATAGTGTGCTTTACCTTAAGAGTGTTTAGGATCAATACTTGGGATCTGTAACCATTTTCTAATGGTAATATGTAAATTAAGGCCTTTTGTAGGTTCTTATCTTTTCAGATTCCCTTAACTTATTTTCTCTCTTGTTGTTATCTAGTACAATAGACTGTGAAAGTCCACAGGAAGGCCAAGTTACAAGTAGATATCTTCTTGTTTGGTCCCCCTCTAATTTTGTTTTCTATTGCTGTTGGGCTAGATTTTGTCACAATGACAAAAGGTAATAGAGATATAAGTCATAGGATGAGCGTGAGGGAGCAAAGATTAGGAAGTTTTGACATACCTTGTTATGTAGGACATTCTCTTAATGAAATCTTCTCCCCATCCAATCTTGATGAATGTCATGTTTATGACATGGATTGGAGGGCACAAGATAACACTAGTTCCACATGCAGTGAGGGACCTGCAAAGTGACTTAGAACAAGGTACATATGCCTTCATGGTGGAGGTATTCAGCAGGGTCCTCCATGGCCTTCTGATTGGCAACCATCTAAAAATAGGCCTGAATGTGCTCTCCCTCTTGTCACCTCTGGGGGTGGACAAAGCCTTAGACTCCCAGGCCCCAAACCACCTTCACAGGCATTAGAAACCAAAGTCTTTCTTGGGCTAGATTTTATTCCATCTTTTCCTAGATATATTCTTTAAATCACACACACATGCACTTACTTTACTTTCCAATGAACACGATGAAGGGGAGAGAAAGAAAAGTGAAGGATCCAAGGGAACAGACAGACCCTGTCTTTCATCTCAAGTCTCTTTGCTTCTATGGTTCATGGGACTTTGGTTTTGGAGTCTCAGCCCAATTTTAACGTTCAAGCTGCCTATTACTGGTGGAAAAGGGGGGGGAAAAAGAGCCGCTTCCCTGTCTCTTTGCCTTAATCTGCTGTTCACGTGGAAGTGTGTGCGGCTGACCCAAACCTCGCTGACATGTCAGCGTGCAGCCGCAGGGCGAGGGGTGTTTGATTTATAAATGGAATGTATAATAGGCACTATGCCTTCTGAGCCAAACGTTCATGGAAAATCACATGCCGCTCACATGAGGGACCAAGATCTTTTTTTATTATTTTAATGAATTGAGTTTTTTCTGTGCACCAGGGAGATAAGAAGATACCTGCCAATAACCCTCTGATTGTGTCCTCGGCCAATTGGTGGGCTTGAACACGGGTACTCCTCTTGTCAATTGAGTTTGTGTGTTAAGTCAAGGTTTAGCTTTGGATTTGAAGCTCTCACTCAAACAAAGCGACAGACTCTCAGACGGTGGAAGCCATCACATAATTCTCCTCTTTGTTTCTTTAAAGAGCACGGGGTTGGTAAAAAAATCCATTTTGGGAAGACTCGGTCTGAAGATAATGACAGTGAAGATGAGAAAAGACAGCAGGTTGTAAGTTCTGGCCTAAGTTGGGAAAGGAAAAAAAGGTTGAAAAGGTAATAAACTACAGCAAGGCCAACAGATCAACCAACATGAGAAAAACCAACAGGTAACAAGGGGCCTCTGGAGCTTCTGAAGAATAGAGATCAGTAGGAAAGCATTTTGAATGAGAAATAAAATGCTCCTTCCTGTCAGGGAGGAAGGGAGGTGCATGGTGCTTGAGAAATGGAAAAAAAAAAATGCAATTAAAAGCCAGATATGAATAAAGATCAGGTGAAAGAGGATGTCACCCTGTGGCCTTTGGAACTGTGTTTCTGCTGCCTCCAGAAATTATATTTTTTCCTGGAACAAAGGAACAATGTTGTGGAAAAGTGGGTGCCAGATACTTTAGGAAAATGAGACACAGTGAAGCGGATAAAGGAGACAAAGACAATTGCAGTCATATGCAGTAAACTGAAGGCAGCTGAGGCCTGAGACAAAAGGTGACAATCTGGAGCCAGCAAGATGACTGAACCATGGGAAGGAAGGAGGGAAAGATGATTCACAATAACATTTGAAAGACATTGGCTTGAATATTTATTGGAGTGTTGCATACTGCTTGGCCTTGAGAGACTGCCTTTGTTCAGTGAGCCATTTCCCAGTTTTAAGGCAATAAACAGGAAAAGGGCTTGAAAGATGGCCGCGGATGCTTGGTGCACACTGTGTGAGAGCAAACCTGAGATAAGACTGGCTCTGAGAGAGTAGTGGGTTGGAGGCACTGCTTCCAGGGAGGATCAACTCTCTCCAGAATCAGACTCCAAGAGGAGAAATGCATGATTCAAATGCTATGAAAGGATTCCTTGAAATGAGACTAAAGTTTTCATCACATCTGAATTTGGGATAACTTCATTTATATACTACCTATATATATATTAATTGTGGTAAATATTTGTATGACAAATTGCTTGCCTTTTCATCTTCACGTGTACAAATTAGTGACTTCAATTATGTTTATCATGTTATTCAACCATTACCATTATCTGTTTCCAAATTTTCCCCTTACTCTTAGAAGAATCTCAGTGAATTTCATTTATATTTAAGTCATCCTGGGTAGAGACAAGAATAAAGAAGTAAGTGAAATCAATTGTAGGATAACTCAACATTAGAAACCCAGAAGTAGTTATCTTTTTGGGGACATGGAGCTTATTTCTGTATCTGTGTTCTTTTATTAAAGATAAGCACATTGGAGGCAATTTTAAGTCCATCTCAGGAATTTTCCCAACAATAAGACAGAAGGGTGGCTTTTTAAGGAGGATGATTATCATCCTTTAGGATATTATTCTCAAAATGTTAGTGATGTACCCCAAAATATATCTCTAATGCTCCCTTTGGGGCAATCTACTTCCATAGTGATACTGCCTCGGAAACCCAAGGAGGGGTCGCTATGAATTGGGTCCGACTCGACGGCATATAACAACAACAACAATGCTCCCTTACTGAACGTTATGATACTGTCAGCATGGGATTTTCCCATTATTATTTATTTTTAACAATAAAGTGGATTTTTCCTAAGCCATTCAAGGACCTACTTATGTAACTAGTTAGGTTGGTATTTATTTCAGCAATGAAAAGCTGTGGAGTTGCTGTTTAAGCATTTATTAGTAAAATTTCACCTAAAATGGGAAATAAGAGACTTTGAATATAAATGAAAAAACAAAATCTAAAAGTTTCCTAGAGTTGAGACACCGCCAAATGCACAAGAAAAGACAGAGAAGAGTGAGAAGCGAAGTTGGGAAACAGAATTGTTTGCAGCATCAGTGAGGCCCTGAGTTGGCTCACAGTGTTTATGTGCAGTTAGTGGAAAATAAATGTCTTTCCTAATCGTCTAGAGCACTCTATCAGGGAGTAAATACATCCACACTAGCTATGGGAATGAAAAAGGAACTCAAGTCCTATACAGCTCAATGGCCATAGTAGCATATGTTTCCACAGTAAGGCTTTGCAGAGCAGGAGTTTAGATCACCAGCAACTGTAAGTACAAATGGGGGCAGTTAAAAGGATAACACCAGGACAGCACTAAGCAAAAACACCTATTTGTTGCTGGAATGGAAATGCGTGCTCAGGATCTCAACACATAAAAAAGCATCATTGTTATTCTCATATGTCCTGCAGAGGGGACACAGGACAGTCTGGAAAAGCTGAAGTCTACATTCTCTTTTTTTCCAAGCTCTGTACAAATTTTCCTCCTCTCACATTGATGAGCAAGTATTTATATAGGCAGTCTCTGGGTTATGAATGAGATCTGTTTCTAAGTGTGTTGTTAAGTTTAATTTGTAGGTAAACTGGAGCAGGTGCATATTATTTTTACTTAGCTTTACTTCAGTGCACAAAAAGGAGCTATGGCAGTGTAGTGGATAAGGCATTTGGATACTAACCAGAAGGTCAGTGGTTCAAACTCACCAGCTGCTCTGCGGGAGGAAGATGAGGCAACCTACTTCTGTAAAGATTTATAACCCAATGGGGGTCTCTATGAGTCGGAATCAACTTGATGACAGTGGGTTTAGTGCAAGAAAGGAGCTCTGGTGGTGGTGTGGTTGAGCATTTGGCTGCTAAAAAAAGGTTGGCAGTTCAAACCCCCCAGCTGCTCTATGGGAGAAAGATGAGGCAGTCTGCTTCTGTAAAGATTTATAGCTTTGGCAACGCTATGAAGCAGTTCTTCTGTGTCCTATGGGTTACTGTGAGTCAGAACTGACTCAATAGCAGTTTTTTGTTTGTTTGTTTGTTTGTTTTTAGTGCAAGAAAGAGCTTTTTCAATTATTTTAAAACTGCACATTGAGCAAGTGAAGGTGATTGTGATGAAGAATTTGTTACCTGTAGGGATTGGTTCATTCATTTCAAAGTGAGTGCAAATTTACATAACATTAAAGGCCAAATAGGAATTGTCCATAAGTCAGATGTTTCTAACCTGAGGACTGCTGTATACAGAGATCAACTGAAATAAGTCCATGGTAGTTTCTGGCTCATTAGTTCAGCTGATACATAGAGGTTTTTAATTCATCTTCTCAAATTTGTGATTATATCCTTAGGTTACTCCATGTGTCAAAACAATTGCCACTATTTCCTGAAAAGAAAATACAGCACAAGGTATTTGCTTTACATAGGTATCCAGGGTCCAAATACATAGAATCAATAATTACACATTGTATCTGCATAACATATTATAGTTTGCAAATGCTTTTAATATGTGATTATGCATTTGATAATTAAGAGAAGACAAAGTCTATGTCAATTTGTCTCAAACTATCAGGCATGAAATAATTTTCACCACAACACACGTGACACTGTTCACTACAGGTTGGCAATCTGTCCTGTTCTCATAATTTCGTTTCTGTAACTGTGGGGCTTTTTAAACGCACAAATGCCCAGACTCCTTCCTCAGAATTACTACGTGGGACCAAGAAAGTCAAGTTTGAGAATGTGCTTGTATTCCACCTTCAAGAGTCTCTGAAATAAAAAGATCCTTTAGTGCTTTTAAGTATTTATCATGAACTCCTTAGCAGAGAGCAAAGCGGGGAGTCTTTGCCTATTAGAAGTGAAGATAATGCATCTTTGAAAAGAACATGTAAGTGAGAAAAAAATGCTTGTATGAATATGTATTTCTTAACCTCCACAATATATTTCATGAAATAGGGCATTGTGTGATTTGGACATTGTGCAAACACTGTATTATAACTTATGGAAGCCCGTTTCCAGTTGTCTGCTGTTGGAGCTGGTGGCAGAGGCTGGAGGAATTGGTGAGAGTAGCAACAGCAGAAAGGGTGCAGAGGGAGAAGAGCAGGCCCAGTCCCACCCACTTTTATGTCTACCTGAGCAGCAGGTGCAGCCTGACCCCACAGCCCTGTTGCCGCCTGCTAGCCAGACAAAGCCTGAGAGCCTAAACCCAGAGCCATGTTTTCTGCCTTGCCTGCCTGTATCCCACCCATGGTCCAGTGCTGCAGGAGTCTGGGCTTAGGGTCTTTAAAACACAAGGGGGAAATAATAAAAGAGAGCGGCTTTCCCTTAAAAACAAACAAACAAACAACAACTTATGAGACCATGTGGTGGGACATTGCCTGAATAGACATTAAGGACCACCTACCTATACTTATGTAATGTGTCAACTACTTCATCTCATTATCTCATGTGGTTTTCCATAGTCATTTTCTCACCTATTAAGTGTTTATTCTGAGACCCATACTGACAGCTCAGAAAGTAGAGAATCAAGGGAGTAAAACAACAGAGAACAGAAAACAATAGAAGGCAGCATGTTTGACCCTCTGGTCATTACATGAGTTTTGCATTGTTAGTCAGCTCGCTAATTGCAATTTAGAAGGGTCTGATTTTCTGTCTTAACTGGGTGAGTTGCTTTTACCCAACTGCTTTCTTGCCATGGTCAATAATTCTATGGTGACTTCTGTCCTTCTTAAATAGACACATTTGGAGTCAGATTAGATTGTTTTCATCACAAGAAAAATACTGGGCCATGTGACAGCTATAGTACAAAAGGCAAGACTTTAGATAGGACTTGATAAAGCCTATAAGGATTGATGAAGATTTTTTCATGAAATAGGTAAAGCAAATAAAATTTTAATGAAGATTTTTTAAAAATCTGAAATTTAAAATGGAAATGTGTCTCTGCTTGTTTTTTTTTTTTTTTTCATTTTTAAAGCCTATGTAGCATGAGTCATTTTATATTTATGATCATGTGAAATAAAAGATAAATACTAAAAAGGAGCCATAGCCAAGAAGGCAGGACATTTTGTTTTTATGTCCCTCATAGAAAAGTCACATAGAGTGTTTCTGAAGTAAAGATGAAGAGTTGGGGAGACACTTCAGAGGCAATTAACTGGACCTTGTTGTTGTTGTTGTTATGTGCCGTCGAGTCAGTCCCGACTCATAGCGACCCCTCCTTGGGTTTCCCAGGCAGCATCACTACGGAAGTAGTATTGCCCAACCTTCCTTCCGAGGAGTGGCTGGTGGGTTGAACAATTATGGTGTGTCTGTGGTGGTGGTGGTGGGGGGGACAGGCAGAAAGTGATTTGAGGAGAGAGGGTAATTGATGTTTCTTAAAACCCATGCATCTTCAAAAGAGGAAAGGACTAAACAATCTTTTTGGCTAAATTATCCCAAGAAAAATTCTCCATCAGGCAGGCTTCAGGCAACTGAAGTAAACTCTCCACTTGATTCTCTGTAGAGATGGTTTTAACTGAGAAACCTCCTGAAAGCCACTGGCTGTGGTCAGGTGGGTCTGAGCCTTTTGGAAATCTCAAAGAGAACAGTGTTAGGTGCTGGAGGTGGGAGAGGAGTAGCCACCGATGTGTGAGAGAAAAGAAAGGCCTCTTTGGAACTTGTGCAGAACATTTTGGAGAAGAAAAACAGATTCATGAAACAACTTTGAATTGTAATTGGCACACATTTGATTAAGATGATATGGAAACATTCTATGTCTACACCAACAAAGAAAAGGAGAAATTTAATATGGCATAAATAATTACAAATACCCCCTCCCCTTTTTTTGGATGCATGATGTGCCAGGTATTTTTCTATCCTCTGTGGCGCGGTGCTTAAGACATTTGACAGTTAACTGGAAGGTGGTGGTTCAAACCCACTAGCCACTCCCTGGAAGGAAGATGGGGCAATCTACTTCTGAGAAGATTAATGTCTTGGAAACCCAATGGAGGTTGCTATGAGTCAGAATGGACTCTATGGCAATGAGTTTTCTAGTTTGGTGGCAACACCAGACGAAAAGCTCCTTTGTTCTCTGTGTTGTCTGGGCAGTTACACCGGCCTCTTCTTACAGGTCGTCATCCACGTAGTCCTTGAGGCACAAGCTTTTCAAAGAAACCAAAGCACAAAGAAATGCAGTCTGAGATGCCTGCAGTTTGCTTCATGCACTATTGCACTGTTCCTCACAGGGAATAGGAGTTGGATTTCGATGAATTTAAGGAATATCCAAAAGTTTCTTTTATAGATACCTCCTTTTTTAGGTTCTTCTCAGAAAAACTCTTCCTTTTGAATGCAAATTAACTTGTTTGCCTCCAGAAAATAGATATATTCATGGTACTCTCCCTTTGGCAACAATTTGGATTATTAACATCAATGTTTTAATTTCTCCCCTATAGATTCTGCAGCTTTGGGAAACCTATTTTCATCCAGTAACAGTGTGGACAGACAGAGACCCATCAGAATAAGTAATCACGTGCAGCCCAAGTTGTTGTTGTTGTTGTTATGTGCCGTCGAGTCAGCCCTGACTCATAGCGACCCCTCCTTGGGTTTCTGAGGCAGTATCACTATGGAAGTAGGATTGCCCAACCTTCCTTCCTAGGAGAGCCCAAGTTGAAGGGACTTTTAATAGTTTATCTTCTGCACCAATCTCTCACTGTGCTCTCTCTCTCTAAACACACACACACACATACACACACACTTTCCTTGAAATTGACATGAGATATTAGTGTTTGTGCAGTGATTTCCTAGGGTTAAGTTTTTCAGAACCCAGAAAGTTTAAAATGTGGCAAATGTTGAGACATAGCATGACATTAAAAAAATATGCTAGGGCTCTATCTGTAGTGAAGGAGCCCTGGTGGCACAGTGGTTAAGTGTCCGACTGCTAACTGAAATGTTGGCAGTTCAAACCCACGTAGGCAATCCTTGAAGAAAGACCTGGTGATCTGCTCCTGTCAAGATTATTGCCAGGAAAACCCTATAGGAGCTTTCCTACTCTGTCATGTAGGATCTTTGAATTGGAATTGACTTGAGGGCACCCAAAAACAACATGTCTGCAATATTTCTTCAAGCATTTAGACTACTTTATCAAATCCACCTGAAAGGGTTGATTCCTGGAAGGACCCCAGACCTGAAGATTAAGCTGGGGGCAGGAGTGGGGCAGGAAGCTCCAAGGAATTTTATGTTTCAACAAGCATCCCCCGAGTCCCAAGCACATGATATTTTAGGATCTAGTGCTTTAGGACATGGAACAAAAATGCTCTAATAGCTCTATTCCTGCTTAGAAGACTGAACCAGGCATAGGTCATGAGCCAAGAACTACTACAGCTTATGATGCTGCTTTTAAGTCTGGCCCTGGACATCAGACCTTCTACACAATGGAGAGCCACAGTTACTTTCGTTTGCAGGGTGAGAATGAGGGTTTGGTATTTTCTCAAGGTCAAAGGTATCCTGCACATTTGTGGGGTAAATAAGAAATTATGCTAGTATTGGCCTCAAGAAAGCACACATCCTAGTCATTTGCCTGCCTTACTCAGTGGAATTTGTGACTTAGGCTGGAAGGTCTATTATCTGAGTGTCTTGGTTGGCCATGTAGGTAATTCCTAATTTAATAGGCTTTTCCTATCTGTGGCTTCACTTTAATGAGCAACAAATCAAAATCTTTGAACATCTGCATGTATAATCTTAGGTCCAGCCTCTGTTTAAAATTATTTAAAAGTCTGTGGGAGATTGTTGCATTTGAATTTTGGAAAGTATGGTGTAATGATTAATCCACAAAAGTCTCATTTGGAATAAGTCAATCTGCACCAGTGTTCAGAGACTGGAAAAAGTTCTGCAGACTCACCTGGGAATAAAGCCATCCACTCCTGAGAAGCTGCCCATCAGTATCCAGGGAAGGGTCATTCCCAGGTTCTCCTCCATCCTTTCCCTCCTCCTTCTTCTTCCTCTTTCATTGCCATCTCCTAAGATTTGCTTCTTCAAATGAACTGCATTCTTATTTTCAAATCCTTTCTTTTCTGGCACATCTTTAGGTGTTTTCTCACTTTCCCCTCATCTTCCAAGCTTGTGCCAATTCTTAAAGAAGGAGCTTTAGAGGAGATTTCTCAAATGTCCCATGGAAAAGAAGCTTGACTATTGGGCTGTCTTCTTTTCCACAATCTTCTCTGCCTAGCCTGTACCTGAATAGAAGAACACAGATGAGCAAAAGAGACTCAAATATCATCTTAGAATAGTCCAATCAAAGAGATCTCAGATTACTATATTTTGTTGGTGATAATATTGATGATGATGATGGTGAATGTCCACCACCATTGTGTCTGGCTAGTGCCACAAGAGCTTCCTTTGAAATGTTATAGCCTGGATTCAGACATTTAGCACTGGTAATCAATCTCCTATGTGAAGTGGCAGCAATTGGTCACTGATGGCTATTTTTCTCCCACTGTGCAGCACATTGTTTTTATTGGTGATGGAAAGAAACAAACAAAAAATCTCCAGCTGCCATTGAGTCAGTTCTAATCCATAGTTACACCAGATATGTAAGAGCAGAACGGTTTCCAACATTGTGTTCAATAGCTGATTTTTTGGAAGTAGATCACCAGGACTTTCTACCAGGATGCATCTGGGTGGATTCAAACCTCTATCCTTTCAGTTAGCAGCCAAGTGTGTTAATCCTTTGAACCCCCCAATTAGCAATGAGAGGGAGGAAATGATATAATACATGTAAACCAATATAGTGTTGGTTGATTTTATGCTTATAATGGTTGTTGTGTTGTTATGTGCCATCGAGTCAGAGCCAACTCATAGCGACCCCTCCTTGGGTTTCTGAGGCAGTATCACTATGGAAGTAGATTGCCCCATCTTCCTTCCAAGGAGTGGCTGGTGGGTTTGAACCGCCAGCCTTCTGGTTAGCAGTCAAGTGCCTTTAGGCACCACACTACCAGAGCTCCTATGCTTATAATACAACTGGTAAATAAGTATATAAACATGGATATATTCTCTTTCTGCATATATATCTGTCTATATCTACCTATATACAATATCTTAGTCATTTTTACATTTTTGGACAGCTTGATAGAAAACTAAAGTGCACTGAAGAGCATTTACAAGAGAATGAGTATAAATGGAAGCTCTGTAAATAACAATGGTGAGGAGGGAAAAACAGGAATGATTAAAACAATTTAGATTCAAAGGATTAATTGAATTGAGTAAATTAACCTATTAATATTGTAGCATCATAAAACAAAGTGCTCAATAAATATTTGATAACTGACTAACTGAAAAGTTTGTTTCCATTTTCCTCATTAAAGCAGGTGAATAAACAGAGCTAAAAATATATTGCTCTCCATGTGGGAAAGCTGTGATCACGAAGTATTAATCTGCTTCAAATACTTCCATGAGTTATCATCAGTTATTCTTTAAGGACTCAGGGGATTGTCGACATTAACCAGGATTTCCAGGAAATCAAGATTTGATTTAAATTGAAAGATGTAAGATTTTATGAACCCAAAGATTTAAAAAGTATTAAATAAATGTTGACTAATCCCTTAGGGAAATCAGTCTAGGATTAGATCATGTTTCTATTATAAATCAGAAATTCTCAAGAAAATGGATGACACACGATGTGCATATTGAAAGCTGGGTTTTACCTGGAAAATGTAAAGAATGATGCATTTGCATGGATATTTTGTAATATGTGTAATTTTGTTTACAAAATTTACTAAATTTTCTTTAAATAAAATACCACAGAGTAGTGCCATGAACACACTGAGTATCCAGCTGCTTTCTTTTGGGGGAAATATTGCTTACCTCTAAAAATACACACATGGCCCCTGACTCACGGTGACCCCATATTGGACCGCTGTGATCCATAGGATTGTCAGTGACTGATTTTTGGAAATAGATTACTAGGCCTTTATTCCTAGCTCATCTTAGTGTGGAAGCTCCGTTGAAACTTATTGAGCATCATAGCAACACAAAAGCCTCTACTGACTGACAAGTGGTGGCTGCATGTGAGGTTCATTGGCCTAGAATTGAGCCTCGTTCTCCCATGTGAAAGAGGAGAATTCTGAGAGTGAAGCACCACTGCCCACCTAATAATGAGATAGAAGAATTAATTTCTTGCTAAAGAAAGAAACAACTGTTCCCTGAAACCTGAATGGAATTTAAGGAAAAATGAGATCACATCTAGTGTTCTCTTTAGTTATCAACTGACACCAAAATAATAGTAATAATAGCTAAAATGAATCGACAATTTAATAACAGTTAAAGTACTGCCAGGCTGTGTGGCAAGGAGTTTAAATGACTCTTATTCCATTTACTTTCAAGAAACATTATCTCAATCCTCTCAATAACTCTGTAATGTAATTTTCTACAGGAGGAAATGGGTTCAAAGAGGTTCAGTTTAACTTACCTATGGTTTCATAGCTGGTAAGCCAAGATTTGAAACCAGGGGATCTGACTCTGGATTCTTAACCAGGCTTTTCTGTTTATGTACTATCTTCTCATGAAGGAGGACAATTTCCTATTTGAACTCAAGAGAAAGTTTCAGTTAGAAGTGCTGATGATGACAATTCATATAGAAACCTCTAGGATTCAATGAAAATCTACCTAAAAACTATGTTTGGGAACTAATACACCATTTCCCTTCAACATTGAAATGAAAATTTCCACCCCATAAAACATGTGCTTCCTTTTTTATTGGGCTACTTGGAATATGAAGTTGGAGCATCTTTGATAAGCAGACAGTTTAATAGAATGCTGCATTTCTCAAACTTTTTGGTCTCAGGACTGCTATAGACAGCTATGTGTCACTTAATGTCTATAATATGTTCTGTGAAATAGAACATTACGATTGGATATTGTGCAAACACCATATTATATACAAGCAGTCCTCGGATTCCAAACTAGTTCTGTTCCTAAATCTGTCTTTAAGTCAGAACAGTTAGGTATGGTTCCTAAATCTGTCTTTAAGTCAGAACAGTTAGGTATGGTTCATCTAACATCAATTACTCTAATATTTGTCTTGTGTTGTTATGTGCCGTTGAGTCTGACCCAACTCATAGTGACCCCTCCTTGAGTTTCCAAGGCTGTATCACTATGGAAGTAGATTGCCCCATCTCCCTTCCGAGGAGTGGCTGGTGGGTTTGAACTGCCAGCCTTCTGGTTAGCAGTCAAGTGCCTTAGGCACTATGCTACCAGAGCTCCCAATATTTGTCTTAGTATATAGTATATATAAGGAGCTCTGGTGGTGTAGTGGATAAGATATTTGGCTGCTCACCAGAAGGTCAGTGATTCAAACCCACTAGCCACTCCATGGAAGGAAGGTGGGAAGTCGACTTCCATAAAGATTTGCAGCCTTGGAAACCCAATGTGTGCTGCTGTGAGTTGGAATTGACTCACTGGCAATAGGTTTTTGCATATATGTATGTCTTTCTGTGGATAAAAAACATTAAAGAAACACTTCCAGATATACTAAAACATCTTTAACATAACAATGCAGTAATAATATAAAGTAGGACACATTTGTTATTACAAACCATTGTATGTATCTTGAATTTTTTATATAATAGGCTTTATAGGGGTTGGTACCATGGATGTATATGTGGTCACATGTATATGTGGTCAGACATACATGTGGTCAGGTGTATATGCAGTCAGACATTGCCTGAATGGTTGTTATGCAGTGCATGACTGCTTTTAAAAATTATTGAAGGCTCCAGAGAGCTTTTGTTTATGTGGGTTATTTATATGAATATTTATTACGTTAGCAATTAAAACTGATAAATCTTGAAAGCACAAGAATACACAAGCTCACTTTCCATTAGCTGTAAGATCACTGATGTCAACATACATCACGCGGCTTCTGGAAAGAATGAAAATACATTCATGAGAGAGTGAAAGTTAAAAAAAAAGGCAAATAAATTCTTAGTGTTATGAAAATAGTTTTGGCCTTGAGATGCTAGCAGCTAAAATGCTATGATGATTTAAAAGGCTTAAAGGCAGATAGACCTGGTTTAAATTCTTACTAACTGGCCACATTCTTAATCTTTCTAAGATTTAGTTTCCTCATCATTGAATGTGTGTAATAATGTCTATCTTATAGGGTTGATGTCAGTATTCAATGAAATAATGTATGTAAATAGCATAGCATAATTATAGGTAAGCACTTAACTAGAAAGGAGCTCTGGTGGCATAGAGCCTAAGGCACTTGACTGCTAACCAGAAGGCTGGAGATTCAAACACACCACTCCTCAGAAGGAAGGTTTGACAATCTACTTCTGCAGTGATACCACCTTGGAAACCCAAGGAGGGATCGCTGTGAGTCGGATCCAACTCGTCGGCACATGACAACAACAACATATAATAACTGGCATATTGTATATCTGGCTGAGAATTTGAGAGTTCTAGTCACCTACGTCATGGACATAGTAAAATGGTAGAATTCTCTCACTTCATACAGGAGACTCAGGTTTGATTCCTAGCTAATGCCCCTCAAGCACAGCCTGTACTCATCTGTCCATGGAGGCTTGCATGTTGCTGTAATGATGAATAGGTTTCAGTAGAGCTCCCAGACAATGACAGATTAAGAAGAAAGGCCTGACAATCCACTTCCAAAAATCATCTGATGATAACCCTATGGATCACAACTGTCCAGTCTGCAGTCCATCACAGGAATGGTGCAGGACTGGGCAGCTTTTCATCTCAGATAGGGTCACCATGAGTCAGTGCCTGGCTTGACAGCCACTAACAGCAACTATGTAAAGACATACTGTGCTTTGTCAATCCTCTATAGCTTTGCACATGCTATTTCCTTTGCCAGGAATGAGCTTTGCTCTTCTTCTAATTAATATATTCATGCATCAAAACTCAAAACAAGCACTGCCTCCTCCAGGAAGCCTTGTTCTACTACTCCCGCCATTCCTTCCCCTGAAGATTGCCTCCTATGTGCTCCCATAGAACGCTGAGCCTTTCTTGATCTCAGGACTCACAGTAATGCATCATCATCTGTAACATGGTCAAGCCAGCAGAAACTGTAAATGTTTGATAGATGAACAAAGTTCCACAATTTACTATGTGATCTTGAGCAATTCGTTTGATCTCTCAATGTCTCAGTTTCTTAATTTAAAACAAAAGAAGTCAAACTAGATCATCTCTAAGATTCTTTCATGGGGAATTCAGTGATGGTTTGTTGGTAGAATTCTCACCTTCCATGTGAAAGACCTGGGTTTGATTCCTGGACAATGCACCCCATGCACAACAATTACCCATCTGTCAGTGAAGGCATTTGTGTTGCTCTGATGCTAAATAGGTTTCTGTGAAGCTTCCAACCTAGATGGACTGAGAAAAAAGATCTGATGTTCTACTTCAAAAAAAACCAGTCAATGAGGCACTCAAATTGATAAGGAAGGAGTAAAACTATCCCTATTTGCAGATGTTATGATCCTATATGTTAAAAACCCAAGAGGTTCAGCAAGAAAATTACTGGAACTGATTGAAATATTTAGCATAGTGGCAGGATACAAGATCAACATACAAAAATCAGTTGGATTCCTCTATGGCAACAAGGAGATTTCTGTAAATGGATAACCATTTACAATAGCTACCAGAAAGATAAAATACTTGGGAATAAATCTTACCAGGGACACAAAAGACCTATACAAAGAAAACTAGAAAACACTACTTTGAGAAGCTATAAGATACCTACACAAATGGAAGAACATATCATGCTGATAGATAGGAAGATTAAACATTAAGAAAATGTCAATACTATCCAAAACAATCTATACATTCAATGGAATACTGATCCAGATTCCATCGAGATTCTTTAAGGACATGGAAAAACCAATCAATAATTTTATATGGAAAGGAAAGAGAATTCAGATAAGCAAAGCACTACTGAAGAAGAAGAACAAAGTAGGAGGTCTCACACTCCCGAATTTCAAAACCTACTATACATCTACAGTGGTCAAAACAGCCTGGGTTTGGTACAATGGCAGACACAAAGATCACTGGAAAAGAATTGAAAATCCAGAAACAGATCCATCCACCTATGATCAGCTGATTTTTGACAAAGGGCCGAAATCCATGAAATGGGAAAGAGAAAGCTCTTTAACAAATGGTGCTGGTAGAACTGGATAACCATTTGCAGAAAAATGAAACTAGATCCATAACTCACACCACACACACAAACTAACTCCAGATGGGTCAAAGACTTAAATGTGAAAGCTAAAACTATAAAGTTCATCAAAGGAGCAAACTTAGGGGACCTGTATCATGGCATAAATAGACTATCAAGCGTAATCCAAGATACTCAAATAGCAGAAGATAAACTAGATGATTGGGACCTTCTAAAAATTAAATTTGAGCTCTGGTGGTATAGTGCCTAAGGCATTTGACTGCAAACCAGTCATACCCACTCAGAAGGAAGACTGGGCAATCTACTTTTGTAGAGATACCACCTCAGAAACCCAAGGCAGGGTCACTATGAGACCAGTTGACTCAATAGCAGTGAGTTTGGTTTTTTTGGTATGTTCATCAAAAAACTTCTCCAAAAGAGTAAAAAGAGAATTTACAGAATGGGAAAAAAAATACTCAGCAATGACATATTTGACAAGGGACATATCTCTCCAACACCCCAACATCAAAAAGAGAAAAAGACAAATTAAAAAAATGCGCAGAAGACATGAATAGACACTTTACCAAAGAAGATATTCAAGCAGCCAACAAACCCATGAAAAAATGTTTATGATCATTAGCCATTAGAGGATGCCAATCAAAACAACAATGAGATATCATCTCACCCCAGCACTAATAGTAAAGTTCAACAAGACAGAAAATAACAAATGCTAGTGAGGCTGTGGAGAGAGTGAGACTCTCATATACTGCTGGTCTCACTGTAAAATGATATAATCACTGTGGAAATCAGTATGGGGCTTCCTTAAATAGTTGAAATAGGAAAACCATTTGATCCAGCAATCCCATTTCTAGGTAAATATCCTAAAGTGAGAGCCAGGATATGAATAGGTGTAAGGACACCCACCCTCGCAATAGCACTATTCACAATAGTAAAGAGATGGAAGCAACCTAAGTGCCCATCAGCTGAAGAATAGACAAACAAATTGTGGTACATATACACAATGGAATACTACGCAACCCCAAAGAATAATGTTGTTGCTGTTTGCCATTGAGTCGGCCCCGACTCATAGCGACCCCTCCTTGGGTTTCCAAGGCAGTATCATAGGATCTGCAAAACGCCACATAACCTGGATGAACTTGGAGGCTATTATGCTGGGTGAAATAAGTCAATCACAGAAAGACAAATACATATTAGTGCACTATTTTAAAAACCCAAGAAAAGGTTTTTATATAAATGGAAACTTTCTTTGTTGATTACCAAGAGTCAGAGGGGAGGAGAAAGAATAAATATTTTTTAAAGACAAGGGGGGAAAAAAAAGGCAATGAAAACCTTAGAGATCACAATAGTCCAATCCCATTGTGCATGGGGTGCCATGACTTGGGATCCAATTAACAATAACAACAAGAATCTTTCTAAGGCTAACATTTTATGACAACGTACCTTACATTCTCATTTGTAAAAAGTGATAATAGCTTTTCCCATCTCAGTTATTAATAAAATGAGACAATGAATTATAAAATATTTTTAAATGAAAATTTTAAGTGCCCTGTTAATTCACTTTTTTTTTTTAATTATTTTTACTAGTACCTAGCACATATGCTAGGTACATATTACTGAAGATAATTCAAAATGGTTGCAGCAGTATATTGAGAGGGAACTTCCAGAAATTCAAGCCAGATTCAGAAGAGAATGGGGAATGAGGGATATCATTGCTAATGTCAGCTGGATCTTGGCTGAAAGCAAAGAATACTGGAAATATGTTTTCCTTGTTTTATTGACTACGTAAAGGCATTTGACTGTGTGGGCCACAACAAAGTATGGATAACATTGTGAAGCATGGGAATTCCCAAACACTTAATTGTGCTCAAGAGGAATCTGAACATAGACCAGAAGGCTGTCATTTGAACAGAGCAAGGAGATACTGCATAGTTTAAAATCAGAGAAGGTATGAGTCAGGGTTGTATCCTATCACCATACTTATTCAATCTTATGCTGAGCAAATAATCGGAGAAGCTAGACTATATGAAGAAGAACATGACATCAGGATTTGAGAGAGAGTCACTAACAACCTGTGATATGTAGATGACATAATCTTGCTTGCTGAAAGTGAAGAAGACGTGCAGCAGTTACTGATAAAGTCCAAAGACTACAGTCTTCAGTATGGATTACACCTCCACTTAAAGCAGACAAAAATTCTCATAACTGGACCAAAAAGTAACATCATGATAAACAGAGAAGAGATTGAAGTCATTTTACTTGGATTCACAATTAAAGTCCATAGAAGCAACAGTCAAGCAATCAAATGACTTATTGCATTGGGCAAATCTGCTGCAAAAAACCTCTTTAAAGAAATCAAAAAGCAAAGATGTCACTTTGATAACTGAGGTGTGCCTGAGTCAAGCCATAGTATTTTCAATCACCTCATATGCATGTGCAAGTGAAACAATGAATAAGGAAGACTGAAGAAAAATTGATGCATTTGAATTACAGCATTGGCAAAGAAGACTGAATATACTATGGATGGCCAGAAGAACTAACACATCTGTCTTGGAGGAAGTACAGCCAGAATGCACATTAGAAGTGAGGATGGTGGGAATTTATTTCAGTTACTTTGGACATGTTATCAGTAGGGACCAATCTCTGAAGAACATCATGCTTGATAAAGCAGTGCATCCAAGAGTAAGAGGGAGACCCTCAACAAGATGGATTGACATAGTAGCTAAAACAATGGCCTGAAACATACTTACTATTGTGAGGATTACACAAGACCAAGCAACGTTTCATTCTGTTCTTCATGGGGTCGCTGTGAGTCAGAAACAACCTGATGGTATTTAACAATACAGCACTATACATGCCACTTGATAAGGCATAATGGATAAATAATATGCACTTATTAAGTGTCCCTGGAATGCTAGAAGGAGGTCCCTGGGTGGCACAAATGGTTTGCATTCAATTACTAACCTAAAAGTTGGCACTTTGAACCCACCTTGTAGTGCTGTGGAAGAAAGGGCTGGCAATCTGCTTCTGTAAAGATTACAGCCAAGAAAATCTTATGGAGCAGTTCTACTCTGTAAAACATGGAGTTGCTGTGAATTGGAATTGACTCAATGACAATGAATTTCTTTGTTTTTTAGAGTGCTAGATATCACAAGCATTTTGTCACTTAGATACAATACTGCAATAAGTACAGATTATGAATTAATTTTATACAAAGGTGGTTGAGCAAGTTGTCCAGCTAACTCAGTAAGTTAGTGAATGGTGGAGATATGATTTCACATTTTACGTTCTTTCCCCTGGTCTCATTTTATGCAAACTTTGAAAAATCACTCCAGTAAAAATCATAAAATGATCCTTCATCCCCATCATCACAGATTATGAAATAATATACTTTTCTTCAAAAGATATAACTCATATTTTATTCAAGTAACCAGAAGGAAATAAGAAAAATCTAGAAACTATGATCAAGTTAGTGACATAATATCTTAAAAGATTGGTTGATTACCATGCTCACCAAACTCCCAAGTCTTAGAGAAAGATTACTGGGTTCAGCTAGAGTTCTTACCTCCCAAACAATGGAGATAACTGCTTTTGCCTTGATCTTGGCTTGCAAGGACTTTGCTTAGCTGCTTGATTGCAGAGGCCCCATTTCACTGTCTCAAGTGCATCAGTGTGCTTTCTGCCCTTTGTCTCGGCAAAAGGGAAAAAAACAAACAAACAAAGCCAAACCTATGGCCAAGTTGATTTAGAGTGTTGTCAACCCCATCTATGTGTTACAGAGTAGAACTGTTCCTTAAAATCTTTACAGAAGCTGTAACTTTTACAGAAGCAGTTCTGCAGGCCTTTTTTCTGCAACACCGCTGTGGGTGGGTTCCAACCACCAACCTTTATGTTAGTTATTATTCAAGCACAAAATGTTTCTGTCACCCAGGAACCTTAGAAGGGAAAAAGCAGTTTCTTAATTCCTCTGAGATTCCTCAGCCACATGCAACTAATATTCTCCCCTCCTCCTTCCACTAATGTCAGAACTTTATTACCATATTTTTCATTTTGCATAATAATGAAACCTCAGTAATGCATTGAACTCCCACCTCTTCCCTGATGTTGAGAGTGAAAACACTTACATGTTCCTGGGTCACAGCGGGGGATGCTATGCAAACATTTACTATATCCAGGGAAATGGAAGGTGTTGAAAATAATATACATTAGCAAAAAGTAAAAAAGGTGTCCTGTGAGCTCTTGCACGTTTTGGGTAAAGAAAAAAGAAATATAACTGTGTTTATTATCTATTCTTAAATTTAAATGGCAAATGAAAAAGTCAATTTTTACATTCACCGATGAAAAATGAATTGTTTTTTTGCAATACACTTCCTGTTTTAATTTTAGTTAGGATATCAAATCTTGGGAATAATGTTTTGATTGTCCTGTGTTCATTTTGTTCAAAGCCAATTAGTCAGAGAATCGCAGCCAGTATAAATCCATCATCATCGAGGCCCTTGATCTCAGCATACTACTCTGCTGAATCCTGAGATAAATCTTTATGCCAGAAATCCTATTATTTGGAAGTACAATGAAAATAACAATCAGAAATGACATCAGGACAGTGAGAACATTGCCACTCTTCTTTGTGATGAGAAGAAGTGAACTTCCGCTCATCACTGGCTGCATTGACAACACTGGAGCCTGTGAAATATCTGATTGGCTCCAACAGAAACAATCTTCTGTCCTCTGGGACATTTCTATTTTTACTCCCTGGCTGCAGAAAGACTATTTGGACACACCAACACCTTCTGGAGATGGTGTGGAAATGTCATTCAGTGAGTCGAGAACAGATAAGGATGTGTTTTTACATTTGCGGATAAGTAGATACTGCTTGGAGAATAGCGATCACTTTTGTCAACACATCCTTTCTCAACAATTAGCCTCTGGCTTATTTAAAGACATTACAGGGAGTATTAGTTGGTATGTTGAAGGGGGAGGGTTTGCACAGTTAGGTGGAAGAAATTGGCAAGAGTGTAGCATGGATAAAATTGAAGAGATGAGGCAAAGCGAGAGGAAACATCTGGACCACCTGGCAGGGGTCATTTTAGGCTCCTCGCCTGAAGTACCTCATTATTGACTCTTCTTCATTGTTGGCCTATAAGCTGGTTTTTCCTGATGCTGCAGATTTCTTTAAAAACAAGACAAGAGCAAACCTTACCATCTGCTTTTAAGGTTCAGAAGACTTCCTTCTAAATTTCACATGCAGATCCTACCTCTGTAATTCACAACTAGTTGAATGTTTTTACTTAAAATGCCCCTCAAAACACCTCTTAACTTGGAGAACACCTGCCAGTAGTCAGCATCTTCCTGAATCACTCATGTCTGATGACAAATTTGAGAGAAAGCCCTGCAATTGTGCTCTGAGTGTAAGTAGGCTGTCTGCCTTTTATTTTCTGGAGGTATTACATTTATGCGTAATATTCAGAGACAGTAGTTTATTTTTTTTTAATGTCTTAGAATATGAATATATAAAGCAACAGAATTAAATAAGACCCATTTCATGCTAAAGCTTTCTGTACAGAGGCAGATCTCTGCATGCAGACATTCTGGAATCTTGGATATCAGAGATACTAGTTTTAGTCATATTTGTTGCAGTAGCACTTGGTCTGCATTTTTCTTTTGGGAAAATCCTATCTGTATAGTCTCACTCATTCTGGAAAAGTAGATTTAAATTTTTTAATGAAAATTTAATGATGCATATATGTCAATGCTCAAAAATTATAAAATATTCAATAAATTTTACCTTCTTTATCTATCAGTCACATTCATTTTATAAAACTGGCTTTTTCAATTTAAAACAATATTACTTTACACAGAAATGGGGAAAATTTAGGGGAGAGAGGAACAGGCTGGTTGGCTCCTACTAAGATTAATGATGGGAGCTCTGGTAGCATAGTATCTAAGGCACTTGACTGCTAACCAGAAGGCTGGCAGTTCAAACCCACTAGCTACTCCTCGGAAGGAAGATGGGGCAATCTACTTCCGTAGTGATACTGCCTCGGAAACCCAAGGAGGGATCGCTATGAGTCGGGTCCGACTCGAGGGCACATAACAACAACAACAACAACAACAAAGATTAATGACATAACCCTCTCTTAGCACAAGTAATTCTTGTTATTCCATCTTAATTATGCTAGTGGGCTGTTATTGTTGTTAGCTGTCATCAAGTCACCAGGTCTTTCTTTATAGTCTGATTTAGTCTGGAAGCTCCACCGAAACCTGTTAAACATGATAAAACTCAACAAACTCACTGCCATCTAGTTGATCCCGACCCATAGCGATCCCTCCTTGGGTTTCCGAGGCGGTATCGCTACGGAAGTAGATTGCCCAACTTTCCTTCCGAGTTAAACATGATAGGAACATGCAAACCCTCATTGACAGAAAGGTGGCTACGCATGAGGTACATAGGTGGAGAATTGAACCTGTATCTCCCACATGGAAGGCAAGAAGTCTCTCAATGAATCATCACTGCCCTCTCATAGTATGTCTAGGGAACTACAAGTAGTTCAGCATGCCTGGAAGCCTGGGTAGTTGTGGGCTTGCGGAAAGAGAGGAGCTGCAGAGGCAGCATGAGGCCAGATCACATCTTCTTGGACCTTGTGTGTCCTGGTAAGCGCTTTGGATTTAAACCAGAGTGGCAATGGGGAGTGGCTAAAGAATTTTATACAAGGATTGAGGAGCTGTCCTTGAGGGGAGAAAAAAAACACTTCTCACTGAGACAGACAGAAAAGAAGGAAGAATTGGGTATTGATGTTAAATTGTTGTTGTTGTTATGTGCCATCGAGTCGGACCCGACTCATAACGACCCCTCCTTGAGTTTCCGAGGCGGTATCACTACTGAAGTAGATTGCCCAACCTTCCTTCCGAATGTTAAATTAAATAACCTGAAAGAAAACCCTTCTTTGTTCCAGCACTTTTTTTCACTGCTTTAATTCCAGTTGCCTACCTATATATTTTAAACGACAATTTCTTGGGAAAAAATATAATTAGATTAAATCCTAATTCAGATTGCCCTAACTTCGATCTGTGGAAATTGGAAAATTTGTATCAAGAATTTTACCTTGCTACAGGAGACACTAAGTACAGATCTAATTCCTCTTCAAATTAAGACAGAGAGCTAGGAATATGCAGTTTAGGAAAGTAAAGCCAAGGGACCTGAGGAAGAGCCCTGGATAGGGAATCCAAATTGCTGTGTCCATCGGCACTACTGCCACAGCTTTCTGCCCAAACCTGGGCCTGACAGACTCGCTCTGGGAAACAGGACCAAGAGCAAACATCTGCCCAGAGGATACTGAGCCCTGGGGCTCTCTTCTAAACACCCCATAAACCAGTGGCCATCTAGTCAACTCTGATTCCTGGTGACTCCATACATGTCATAGTAGAACCGTGGTCAATGGGGTTTTCAATGACTGATTTTTCAGAAGTCTATCACCAGGCCTTTCTTCTGAGGTACCTCTGGGTGAACTCAAATCTTCAACCTTCAGCTGAGAGTTTAACAGTTTGCATCATCTGTACCTGTTGAAACCTCTTCCTGTTGAGTCAATTCTAACTCATAGCGACCCTATAGGGCAGAATAGAACCCTTCCATAGGTTTTCAAGGCTGTAATCTTTATGGAAGAAGGCTGCCACTTTTTTCTCTTGTGGGGAAAAAAAAAAAAAAAAAATGGTGGGTTCGAACTGCGGAGCTTTTGGGTAGCAGCTGAGCATTTAACCACTGCACCACTAGGACTCATTTGCCTCACCCAGGCACTCCAAATACTGTATACCTTAACTCTTAAAATCTCACACCAACCTCCTGACTTAAGTGTGCTAGTATTATCCCCATTTGAAAACTAACATATTAAGATGTTAATAACCTGCACAAGGTCCCTTAGCTGAAAAAGTCCACCTGATCTCTCAGTTCCATCCTGGGCTGTGATTCCGAGCAAAGATTTCACTCAAGTAGATTCTGCAGCCATTGATCACCAGAGGTTTTCTGGAGTTACTCTGCATATATCCCTTAAGAAGCCCAGAACAGAATTTACCTCACAAAAAGGAAGTCACAACAGACAAGGTCCTGTGAAAACCAGTCCAAAAGCCTGAACATACAAGAGGAGCTGTAATCCCCCTGAGTGTCTCACCAGTGCCAGGAGCTCACAATAGTCCTCTGAGGAGGTATGGTGAGCCTGACTTGACAGGCCAGGAAATCTTGACTTGAAGAGGTCCAGTAATTTATCTAAATATACAGACTCAACTAATGTTGGGATGGGTATGGAAACTCCATTGCAATTGCAAGGATCATTAACTGCTGCCAGTATCTAATTACAGACAGAGTGTTAAGTGGTATGGAAAGTTCTGGTGGAGTAGTGCCTAAGGTATTTGACTGCTAACTAGAAGGCTGTTGGTTCAAACCCACCAGCCACTCCTCAGAAGGAAAACTGGGCAATCTACTTATGTGGAGATACTGCCTCAGAAACCCAAGGAGGGGTCGCTATGAGTCAAATTGATAGAAGAGTTGGAGGTTCAAATACACTGTGAGGTAAAAAAAAAAAAGGCTTGGTGATCTACTTCTGAAAAATCAGCCATTAAATACTCTATGGAGCACAGTTCTACTCTGACACACAGGGGTCGCCGTGAGTTGGAATGGACTCTATGGCATCCTGAGCTGGATGTATTTGGATTAAATTAAAATGTTTTAAAGGTTGTGGATGAATTTCTGCAAGAAAATGGTTGTCTTCTATGCATTCTCTAGCCAGGAAATTTCCAAAGGGAGAACCCAATTCAGGGAGCTTTTCCTCAACCCACTCTTTTGAGGATGGCCTTTCAATACAATCTAAGCTACAACAACTCCAGGAGGCTCCTGTGGTATGAAGTGGGAAGGAGGGCTACTAAAGGAGGCCCAAATGTTCTGTCCACTGCCCCTGCCACTGGGGTTGGCTTCCAATTCACACACTACCCTCTCCATCCTTTTCCCCTTAGAGCTGTCCTTAAAGTTCATTTAAATCAGTTAAAGATGAATAAGACCAGGATAAAAACTGGGGCACACACCACTTTCTGCATGCCTGATGCACTCAGAGGAATTTAATGAGATTTTTAAGAGCTCCATTAGACCTGGGCTTGGAAAATGTCATTGATTCATTATTTCCTCTTAAGTAATATGACTTTTGCATGAACAAGTCACATAAAACACTACAAACCTCACAATTACCTAAGCTGTGAAATGAAGAGGGTCAATTTTTATAACATACATACATTTATGACACAAGCTATGATATTTCCAATCGCCTGGTATGCATGTGAGAGCTGGACAATGAATAAGGAAGACCGAAGAAGAGTTGATGCTTTTGAGTTGTGTTGCTGGCGGAGAATGCTGAAAGTACCATGGACTGCTAAAAGAACTAACAGATCTGTCCTGGAGGAAGTGCAGCCAGAATGCTCCTT
>NW_006921600.1:7843136-7883863 GCF_000298275.1 Orycteropus afer afer
TGATACGGTGGCTGCGATGATGGGATCAAGTATAGCAGGGATTGTGGGGCTGGTGCGGGATCGGGCAGTGTTTCGTTCTGCTGTGCACGGGGTCGCTATGAGTCGGAAATGACTCGACAGCACTTAACAACAACAACAACATACATTTAAGATTTTTTTAAAATAATGGTCTATAAAATACAAATTGTGACTTAATTTTTTTTTTTTTTTTAAAGAAAGAGTATAGAAGTAGCTTGATTATACAGACTGTAAGCTTTTCAAGGGCAGGGACCCCCTCTTTAATTTCCCTTGATTCTTCCTAATGCTTGGTGCTTAGCACTGAGCAGGTGTTCAGTAAGTGCTTGTTGGCTGCCAAGCCGAGTGCTAAGATACAGAAGCTTTATTTGTCCTCATGAATCTGTGCTGGGGGCCATCCCTGCCAAAATAGACCCACAAATTAAAAACTCTATAATTAGATATACAGTGTCTTACCAGGCACTCTGTGTCCCCACCATGGTGATGACGTAGTGACAGTTGCCAGTCTCTCTGGGGCCTGTTCTCAGCTGACAAGAATGCTAATTTCACTTTATTTTTATTCTTGGCAGAGGGAAAACTCATCCGTCAAGCCCATCACAGAAAGGCTGTCATTTCATAATTGAAGAAACGGATGAGATTTTTCTCTCCTTAAATGACAGCTAATAGGTTGGGGATTTAAATTAGAAAATAGAAAAATATCAATCTGCTTGTAATGCCAAGCAAATGTAATGAGTGTAGTTTGAAAAGAAAAATATATGTAAACTTTATTGTTGTTATTAGGTGCCGTTGAGTCAATTTTGATTCATAGTGACCCCATATGATGGGCAGAACTACCCCATTGGGTTTTTCAGGCTGTTATCTTCACAAAAGCAGATTGCCAGGTCTTTCTTCCCTGAAGCCTCTGTGTGGGTTCAAACTGCCAACCTTTCAGTTAGTGGCTGAGTGTTTAATTGTTGCTCCACTAGTACTCCTTACTCCTATTTATTGAGGACTTATTATGTGCCAATTATTTTGTGTTTAACATGTTATTATCCCAGTAGATCTTTATAACAACTCCATGGCAAAGTCATTTTGTTATTTTCTCATTTGTTCAGAGAGATACAATAGCTTGCCCAAGGTCACATAATTAGTAACTGGGGAGCAGAGTCTCCAGTCTAGGCCCCTATGACCTCCTGGACTTAATCAGTGTCCTTCTCCACTCCCCTATTTCTTCCTTCTCACCATCTTCCACCTCTGCTTTAGGCAGGAAGGGAACATGCCTGTAAGGTGAACAGTAATTCCAGGAAGGTATGCACTTATTAGAGCAGTCAATCATACAGTTGTCCTTCTCTGCCTTCTCTCTTAAGTTTGTGCTGAATAGATAAACTCATACTTTTCTAGAAAACATGTTATAATTGTTCTGTTTATACACATTTGGTATAGGACTCTAGGTCATTTTTCAAATGAGCTGTACACATTTCAGATTTTTTCCAAGCTCTTTCCCCTTCCATTCTTACTACTTTAGCCAAAAAAAGAAAAGAAGCTAGGATTGGAACAATAGCAATCACAAAGACACATCAGTGTTGACAATGGAGAGTTACTGTTTCACTTGATCCTCACAAACCCTGGGAGACAAACAGGGCAGTATTGCTAATCCCCAATTTACGGGTGAGACAGAAGAAGCCTGGGTTTTAAACAACATGCTCAAGATCATGCAGATGGTGAATAAACACTTCACTTGAATCCAGATCATGGACTCTTGAAAATACAGTGGAGAGCAATTTAAATATTCAGCTTCCAGGGGATTTGTGGGTGATAGCAGTCTGACTTTATCCCACTTCCCCTCCACCCTCAGCTCTAAACCTTGCTGTCAGTGTTGAGCCAGGCAGCTGTTAGGCAGCTCAGAGCAATTAAGGACTTGGGCTCCATGGGAATTCCAACAACTGAGTGAGGCTCCAAAGAGAAGGCAGAGAAAAATAACAACAATACAAAGGCAACCCTCAGCCAGATAGGTGAAACTCAAACAGAATGATCCATATGAAATACAGCAGTATGGGAAATATTTAATTAAGATATTTAATGAAACTTTAAGAAAGTAAGAGCACTTAAGGAGATTCAAGGATAGATTAAAAAAAAAGAGTTTCTAACTAAAAACTGAGATTTGTGAAGTAAATTGTTCAGTATAATTTGAAGGAAAAATTGTGTTGCAATTCACATTAGTTGTTTGGAAGAACAAGTGAAAGAAAAAGAATTTCAAAGCAAAAAATAAGACAAACCAACCAACAAACTAAAAACAAAGTGAAGAAAATCATGAGGAAAAAGATAAGAGATTTGGAGGATTGATTCAGAATAGCTAACATGCAACTAAGAGGAGTTTGAGGGGAAAATAGAACAGATGGAGGAGAGGTTATAATAAAACAAAGAATTGAAGAACATTTCAGTGAGCTGAGGCTGCTAAAGAAAAGTTATCAGAGGCTAGTAAACCCACAGGATGCAAACTCTACCTGATCAGCAATAATGAGGGAGGGGTTATTTAATTTATACTTGTTTTTATATATAATTTATACATGTTGTTGTTGTTGTTATTTGCCGTCGAGTCGGCCGCGACTCATAGCGACCCCTCCTTGGGTTTCCAAGGCAGTATCACTACGGAAGTAGGATTGCCCAACCTTCCTTCCGAGGAGTGGCTGGTGGGTTTGAACCGCCAGCCTTCTGGTTAGCAGTCAAGTGCTTAGGCACTATGCTACCAGAGCTCCTATATATATATATATATTTATACATATGTAATTTATATAGATATATTGTATATGTATCTTTTCATATACCCATTGCTGTCAAGTTGATTGGACAGAGTAGAACTGCCCCATAGGGACAAGGTTATAATCTTTATAGAAACATTTGGCCTTATCTCTCTTTTGCAGAGCCACTGCTGGATTCAAACTGCTAAACTTTCAGTTAGCAGCCCAACACTTTAACCACCAGGGCTCCTTATATGTTAGGGGTGTGTGTGTGTGTGTGTGTGTGTGTGTTGGTTGCTGTTGTGTTGGCTCCAACTCATTGTGACCTTATATATAATGGAATGAAACAATATCCAGTCTTGCACCATCTGCATGGTTGTTGGTATGTTTGAGTCCATTGTTGTGATTGCAGTGCTTTCTAATCAAGGAAGCTCATCCTCTAGCACTATACTGGATAATAGTTTCTTGTGGTCCATAAGGTTTTCACTGGCTAATTTTTGGAATTATTCATTCTTTCTTTCTAGTCTGTCTTAGTCTGGAAGCTCCACTGAAACTTGTCCACTATTGGTGACCTTACTGGTATTTGAAATACTGGCAGCATAGCTTCTGGCATCATAACAACATTGCAGTGAATTGCTTGATGTGGCCCTTCTGGCCATTGTCCTCCATTTTATGATGTATTGTAAATCCTATTATCCATACCTGTTTAGGTTGGTCATGTGTAACTTGGCTGGGCATCTGGTAGTAGTTTTTCCCTGTAATGACTGGCAATCAACTCTGTGGTGGAATTTGCCATAACCAACTAAGTAGCTGCTTTTAAACTCCTGATTGTTAAAATCATCCACTTGGGTTATTTCTGTTGGAACAGCAGGAAGTAACCAAAACAGGTGGGATATATCTTTTAAGTCCCGTATTGCTGGAGACAGTAACACAAATCACTACCCTTACCTTTCTTGAGGGTATATTTAGGAATTTTCTGGGAAGGCTTGCTGGCTCTCTTATTCTAGTTTTGAATTTTGGCTCATCCTCATCTTATCCCTGGATTTGAGACAGCAGCTGTCTTCTGACCTGCTGATTTAGGTTCGTCAAAACCGGAGAACTGGGAGGATCCTCCAGACCTACTTACAGACCTGGGACTTGCCAGACTGCCAGCTTCCCAGCCTCCACCACCACTATGTGAGATAATCTCTTGGGTGTCTGAGTTCTGTGAGACGTTACAGTGAAATACAGAACCCTAAGACAGGAGGCCGACTCGATGGCACATAACAACAACAACAACAAGATAGGAGGGAGATTACTGAGAGGAGGAGGAGTTAATGTCTGAAATGATAGAGTGGCATGGTAGTTTGGACATTTGGGACATATTTAACCTCTGCCTCATGGGGACAGGCCTTATATTGATCTTTCTAAGAGAAATTGTTTAAGCAAACATGTAAGCCAACACAGTATGACAAACTGACAGACAGCTGGTGGAATAAATATATATGTATACATTATATGTATATATGCATTATATGAGTTGAAATTGACTCGACAGCAGTGAGTTTGTCTTTTGGTTATATACATATATATTTGTAGACTATATAACTTATCATCTAAGTTATGAAGGGGAGCTCTGGTAGCATAATGCCTAAGGCACTGGACTGCTAACCAGAAGGCTGGCAGTTCAAACTCACCAGCCACTCCTCGGAAGGAAGATTTGGCAATCTACTTCCATAGTGATACTGCCTCGGAAACCCAAGGAGGGGTCGCTATGAGTCGGGTCCAACTCCATGGCACATAACAACAACAACAAGCTATGAAGAGACACATGGGGGTAAATACATATAATTTATATAATTTACATAAATATATGGAGTCTCTTGGTGGCTGCTAACCTGAAGGTGGAAGGTTGGAGTCTACCTAGAGGCAACTGGGAAGAAAGGCTTAGCAATCTACTTTCAAAAAATTAGTCATTGAAAATTCTATGGAGTAAACTCAGCCTCATGGTTCTACCTCCAGCCAAATGAAAGACAGGCTTGTAAGGTGAACAGTAATACCAGGAAGGAATGCACTTATTAGATAAGTCAATCATACAAGTTCAAAAGGGCAGCATTTGCCTAGGGATAAAGCTAAGAAGGCAAGAAGGGAAAGGAAAAAAGAATGAAGGTAAATGGTAAACATAGGAAGGAAGTGGAAAGAGTGCTATTACACTGAGGGATTACAATGAATGTCTCAAAACAAAATGTGTATGTATTGTTGAATGAAAAAACCAATTTGCTCTGTAAACTTTCACCCAAATCACAATTAAAAAAAAAAAAAAAAAAAGAAGAAAGGAAGAAAACACAAAACAAAACAAAACCCTGTGGAGCACAGTTCCACTCTGACACACATAGGGTCAGAATCAACTCAATAGCAATTGGTTTGTTTTTGTTTTTTTGGTTATATATGTACAAATCTATGTATTTGTATATGTGCTTCTATATATGCATATATTTTCATACCTTTGACTTTAAGCTTTTAAAGGTAAAATTTGTGCATTTGTGTCCTTTGTTGATATCTGTGGTAGCTTGTATTTCTGAGCCTAGAAGGCATTCAAAATTGCCTTTTGCCATTCTGCTCCACTTCTTTTCTTTGCCCTCTACTTAGAACTTAAAACAAACCAAACTCACTACCATTGAGTCAATTAGAACTCATAGTGACCCTCATTGAGTTTCCAAGGCTGTAAATCTTTATGGAAGCAGTCTGCCTAATCTTTTTTATGTGGAGTGACTGGTGGGTTTGAATTGCCAATCCTCTGGTTAGCAGGCAAATGCCTCGACCACTACATGCCCAGAGTTCCTTTTAGTTAGAACTTTACTCACTGCTGTTGAGTCAATTTGACTTATAGCGACGCCTCCTTGGGTTTCCAAGGTGGTATCTCTACAGAAGTAGATTGCCCAATCTTTCTTCCGAGGAGTGGCTGGTGGGTTTGACGGGTTAGCAGTCAAATGCCTTAGGCACTACTCCACCAGAGTTCCCGAGTTAGAACTTTCCAAACCAAACCAAATGCACTGCTGTCGAGTGGATCCTGACTCATAGCGACCCCTCCTTGGGTTTCTGAAGTGGTATCACCATGGATGTAGGTTGTCCAGTCTTCCATCCAAGGAGTGCCTGGTGAATTTGAACTGGCAGCCTTCTGGTTAGCAGTCAAATGCCTTAGGCACTATGCTGCCAGAGCGCCCTTGGGCCCTCAATAAATATTTGTTGAGAGCTGGTTGCTCAGGAAAAGGGGGAAAAAAAAAATCAGGAGAAAAGATGTTGGGAATGGGATAGCTAATATTTTCCCCTAAAATCCAGCTGTCCCACTTCAAAATTCTGAAGAGGTGATGTTTCAGGTATTAACAGGCTACCAGAGAAGTATTTGGAGTCAGGAGAGCCTTTCCTGAGCTCCTCAAATGACAGGGTTGGCCTCTAGAAGAATTAGTAAATAAGAAACACTAGCAAATGTGAAGGCAGAATCATTCAGTCCAAGCGACACAGAAGCTTAGCCACAGTCTGCAGTCTGTAGCAGGCATCTCAATGGCTACGAAGGCAAATTTCTATACCCTTTCCTCTCCTACTCGCCCTCTGTATTATCCAGCTCCAGAATGGCAAACCATGTGTAAGATACTCAGGCTTCTTTTAAAAAGGACTCAAGAAAGGGCTGACAGATGAAAGCACAGCACGGACTGGGGAATATTCAACTGGAAGAGACTGAGCAGAAAGAAAAATAAGCAAACAGCTGAGAGGGCTTCCCATTAGTATTAATTTAGGCATCAAAGAGAAACCTGACAACACAATGAAAGCAGCAGTCAAAGACCTGGTTGTAGGAACAGAGGATAATAAGGCAGAATTAAAGAGCTGTAAGACACAGTGCGGCGCCTCCCTCGGGCGATGTTCCTAATGAGGAGGGGAGGGAAGAGTGGTGCTGTCACTGACATGAGAGCCAAAGAGGACTTTTCTCCAGATGACGCTCACTCCAAATCAACGTGGCAAACTTGCAGAGGTTTAAGGGGTGATGGACTTGCAGGGGAGAGGGCCATGTTGACTGCTAGATGAGCCTGTTGCCCCGTTCTCCTTTCTTTGGCCTCCCAGATGACTTAGCGCTCAGCCCAAAAGAGTGCTTTGTGGATGCTGTCAAATGAAATTTGTGGAAAATTTTTATGAAGTTGGATCTGCGTTGAATTGAGCCTTGTCTAATGATAATTTCTCAGCTTCCTTATTCACCAGTCTGAAGGGGGAAAAAAGGATCAGTTACCTTTGGCTAATTTTGGGGAAAAGCCAAAGCAAATGAACTGAGTTAAATGAGGCACACAGGAAAACACCAGAAGTGGAAGCATAGCATTTAGACCCAAAGGCGGGTTTCACTTTCCCGGTCTTCCACTGTAAATTCCTCTTCTCTCTATTCTCTTCTCCTCCCACTTCTCTCCCCACCACCTTTGAATAATTAGCAAAAGCAGGGCTTTGGAGATGAAGTCAGAACTTAGAAGTCTAAATTAGGCCTTCATTACTTCTAGACCTATGCTTCCTGTCTTAATTTCCTGGTGCTGCTATAATACAAATACTTTAAGTGGGTGCCTTTATAATTAGGAATTTATTTTCTCAGTTCTGGAGGCTAGACATCCAAATCAGAATGTCAGCTGTGCCTTCTACAGGCCCCTCTCCTAGTTTATGATGACTGATGTCAATCCTCTGCATTCCTCAGTTTGTAGGTACACTTGACTCCATTGTCTCTCTTTCACCTGTGTGTGTCTCAGTGTCTAGTCCACTGATTTTGTAAGAGACCACTCAGAAGTGATTAGGTTTAGAACCCACCCTACTCATTAACATGATAAAAGAAAACCCCTATTTCCAAACTGTGATATTTACAGGTACAGAGGTTAGTTGTGGGTTCATTTGTGTGTGTATGTCTGTGTGTCTTTGTGTGTGTGTGTACTCATGTGCACATGTGTGAGGTTACATAATTTAATCCATAACATCTTCCCAGATTTCAATGGGCCTTCAAGACACCTGGGGATCTTGTTACAATGCATATTCCAATTCAGTAAGTCTGGGGTAGGGCCTGAGATTTTGCATTTCCAAATGCTCCCAGGTGATGCTGATGCTGCTGGTCCTTGGAGCATAATGAGTGCCCAGGTTCCCTTTGAACCACATGGGGAACTTTGAAAAATACTGATGTAACTGGTTTGGGTGTAGTCTGGGTATCGAGAATTTTAAAATCTCCCCAAGTGAGTCCCATGTGCCTGCCAAGGTTGAGAATAACTGACATAGAAGAATGGGGGTGTGGGCCTTGTAACTGAAACAACCTGTGTTTAAAGCCCACACTGCCACTGGCACTCACACCTTGTATGTGCTCCTTACTTATTGGAGCACCAGTTTTCTCATCCAGGGTGATAATAATGCCTCCCTCTTGGACTTGTAACACTTAATTAAAATAAATATGTTCAGTACCTAGGGCTATGCTAGACTGCAAAAAACGGCAAGGAGGTCACATGTTCTGACCTCCTAGAACCCCACAAGAGGAAGGCAGAATCACCATCAATAGCCCAAGGCCTATTACTGCAAGGCTAGACATGCTGCCTCCCTCCAGCCCTTTCTCCAACCATTCCTCCCAAAGCACCCACTGCCTCTCTTCTGGGTTTGATAATTCGCTGCAGTGGTCACACAGAGCTCACATATTTGGGGTTTATCACGGAAGCACCATGGGCTACAATTCGAGTTCAGGATAAATACTCAGCCTCTCTCCCAGCCCACCGTCCCTTAGCCAACAGTCTCTCACAGTCTCTATCCCAGCAGTGCTAGTCCCTCAGTGTCTCAGTCAGCAATACGTGTCTCTTGTGTCTCTTTCCCAGCAGCACATGTCTCTTTCAGGAGCGCTGTCTCTTTCAGCAGTACGTCTTCCTCAACCAGCAGTCAGAGAGAGACTCTGCCTCTAGGAGGCCTCCTTTTGAGCTTGGCAGAGTGGCCAAACTAGCCAATCACAGCATCAGAACTCTAAGCACCTGAGAGAGAACCTCCCATAACATTGCGTTGTGCCACACCCAACAGAAATAACCCAGGTGGATAACATTTACAATCAGGAGCTCCTCAGTTGCTCATTCCACCACTGAGTTTACAATGACTTATGGGTAGAAAAGCCATACTAAGTAATTTACTACACTGCAGCCACGTATATGCAACAAATCAAAATGAATATTTGTTTCCATCCCTTGTGTTATTTTCTAGCTCAGAAAAAAGCACAAGTAACCCAAGATCTAGAGTGAGATTGAAACCTTGTGATATGGAGTCCAAATTGGGTCAGAAAATGAATGTTGGTTGACTTGAATAGTTTGTTTTTAAAAAATTAAACTATGGTTTAAACATCTGGAGAGCTACATAAAAGACTGAATTTTGGCCTCTTTGGAAGAATGTCAAGATCTGGTCATAATGAATGGGTGTCATCAGGTCTGCATGGAGCTGGTAGCTGATCGACTCAGAACCATTTAGAAAGGACCCAGCTCTCCATTTGCTGCACGCTCTGCACCTCTCTCCATCACATTGTGAATGTGTGCATGTGAACTTGTGTCACCCTTCTAGCTGGATTCATTTATGTTAATGACCTGCACCTCATAAACATTTGAGTTTGCCATTCCTGGTCTAAAAACTTATGTTCTATTTCTTCATCTTCCAGAATCTGGTTACAAACCATCCCTCCAGCTTCTCTCCTAGGATTTCCTCTAATCATCTGAGGTTCTAGGCATACCACTTCTTGCCATTTGTCATACAGATTCCAAACTTTCACACCCTAATTAACACGAAAGGTCTTTTCCCTGGTTCTTGTGAGTGAAATGTCCTCTTCTCCATATATTGGTGTTCCAAATTATTTGTTTAATGGGAAAAATGGGTAAAAAAGTTTTGGTGTTTTTTGTTGTAGTTAATTGATGGAATTGATACTTTGAAAAGTGTGTCTAGTTAATGACAAGAGTGAAACAGTTTTCTTACCATGGCTTCTATCTTCTGGTTTATTATGGATAAGCTGGATAGATATTTGTTATGATCTAAAGAGATTTTCCTACCTAACAGGAAACTTTTTTTCCATAGTTTCCCATGGCAACTATCCATTTTGTCATTCTTATTAGTTCTATTACATTTACTATAATACATATATAAAATAATATGAGAGGCATGAGTTGATAGGTAGATGAGATGGCTTACAGATTTGAGCCATGTAGTAATTCATGATTATGTTTCTTTCTTCCATAATTGTATTTCTTGAGATGACAATTATGTCATGCTTTGGTTTATTTAGTTTTCTATATTGTCCTTGCATGTTTTTGAGTCAATTCAGACTTATAGCGGCTCCACGTGCCAGAGTAGAACTGCCTGGGGGGTTTTCTTGGCTGTAATCTGTATAGAAGCTGATGGCCAGATCTTTCTCCCATGGAGCTGCTGAGTGGGTTTGAGCCACCAACTCTGTGGTTAGCAGCCAAGTGCTTAACTACTGTTGCATCATGGTTCCTTATTTTCTATATACTCGTCATTCTTCAGACCCTCCTTCAGTTGTCTAAATCTTTCTCTCTCTCTCCCTCTTTTTTTTTTTTTAATTGTGATTTGGGTGAAAGAGAAAAATGGTTTTCCATTCAACAATTCATACACATCATACACATCTTGTTTTATGACATTCATTGCAATCCCTACAGTGTAACAGCAGTCTCCCCACTTCCTCCCTTTGTTTACCATTTCTCTTCATCCTTCTTTCCTATCCCTTCCTGCCTATTGAGTTTTATACCTGGACAAATGATGCCTTCTCTTTCAAACACACTAATAATTCTACCCATTTCTTCTCGGAGACAACTCTCTGACAGTATTCCAATCTGTTACAATTTGGGCTGGGACTGAGCTGCTGTCTGTGAACTTCTTTTACTAACATCTGGGGGATTCACTTCTGTCTCTCGAGTCCCTTTTTTCATGAATCCTTCTCTTCTTTTTTTCTTGATCAAGAAGTTTCTTGAGAAAAGGAAAATTCTAAGATGTGAATGTCTACAAATGTTTTTATTCTACCCTCATTTATGTTTGGTTAGAAATATCTTTCCTTTAGAATTTTGAAGCATTACACCATTGTCTTACAATGTTAAACTGATTCCTGAGTCTTTTTAATAAGTTCATACTCTATTTTTCCCTTTTCTGGTGGAAGCTTTTCAGATCTTCTCCCAGTGTTCTGAAATTTTACCAAATTGTAGCTTGTGTTGGTTTATTTTCTTCCATTTTCCTGCACACTATGGGCTTTCTATCTAGAAAGCATAAATCCTTTAAATGTGGGAAATTTTCTAATTTTTTCTAGGTTGAGCTTCTTTTGGGAGAATGTTTCTTGGAACAGTGGAGTAGAGTCTTTTAGGTCCTCGGTTTTTGTTGTTGTTAGGTGCCATCAAGTTGTCTCTGACTCAGTGACCTTGTGTCACTAAGAACGAACGAAACACTGCCTGGTCCTGTGCTAGCCTCACAATCCCTGCTATACCTGAGCCCATCATTGCAGCCACTGTGTCTATCGATCTCATTGAGGGCCTTCCCCTTCTTTGCTAACTCACCACTTTACCAAGCATGATATTCTTCTCCAGCCAATGGTCCCTTCTGACAACATGTCCAAAGTGGGTGAGAAGAAGTCTGGCCATTCTCACTTCCAAGGAGTATTCTGACTACACTTCTTCCAGGACAGATTTGCTAGTTCTTTTAGCAGCCCATGGTACTTTCAGTATTCTTTGACAACACCACAACTCAAAAGCATCAACTTTTCTTTGGTCTTCCTTATTCATTGTCCAGCTTTCACATGCATATTAAGTGATTGAAAATACCATGGCTTGGGTTAAGCACACCTTAGTCTTCAAAGAAACATCTTTGCTCTTCAGCACTTGAAAGAGGTCTTCTGCAGCAGATTTTCCCAATGCATCATCTGATATCTTGACTGCTTCTTTCATTGGTGTTGATTGTAGAACCAAGTAGTATGAAGTCCTTGACAACTTAAATCTTTTCTCCATTTTTTTGTGGTGCTGCTTATTGATCCAGTTGTGAGGTTTTTGTTTTCTTTATATTGAGATGTATTCCATACTGCAGAGTGTAGTTTTCAATCTTCATCAGTAAGTGCTTCAAGTCATCCTCACTTTCAGCAAGCAAAGTTGTGTTATCAGTATATCGCTGGTTGTTAATGAGACTTCCTCCAATCCTGATGCTATGTTCTCCTTCATATAGTCCAGCTTCTCTGATTATTGGCTCAGCATACAGATTGAATAAGTGTGGTGAAAGGATACAAACCTGATGCACTCCCTTCCTGATTTTAAACCATGCAGTATGCCCTTATTTTGTTCAAATGACAGCCTCCCAATCTGTGTACAGGTTCCTCATAAGTACAATCAAGTGTTCTGGAATTCCTATGTTATCCAAAATTTGTTATGATCCACACAATCGAATGCTTTTGAATAGTGAATCTTTCTGGTTTTCTTTGCTTTCAGTCAAGATCCATCTGATATCAGCAATGATATCCCTTGTTCCACATCCTCTTCAGAATCCAGCTTGCAGTTCTAGAAATTCTCTGTCAATATACTGCTGCAACCATTTTTGAATTATCTTCAGTAAGATTTTACTTGTGTGTGACATTAATGATATTGTTCAATAATTTCCACATTCTGTGCGATCACATTTCTTTGGAATGGGTACAAACATGGATCTCTTCCAGTCAGTTGGCCAGGTAGCTGTTTTCCAATTCTTTTGGCATAGCCAAATGAGTGCCTCCAGAGCAGCATTCATTTTTTGAAACATGTCAATGGGTATTCTGTCAATTCTTGGAGCCTTGTTCTTCGCCAATTCCTTCAGTGCAGCTTCAACTTCTTCCTTCGGTACTATTGGTTATTGATCACATGCCACCTCCTGAAATGGATGAACATCGACCAATTCTTTTTGGTACAGTGACTCTGTGTATTCCTTCCATCTTCTTTTGATGTTTCCTGCATTATTTAATATATTGCCCATGGAATCCTTCAATATTGCAGCTCGAAGCTTAATTTTTTTCTTCAGTTCTTTCAGCTTGAGAAATACCAAGTGTGTTCTTTCTTTTTGGTTTTCTAACTCCAGGCCTTTGCACATTTCTTTATAATAATTGACTTTGTTTTCTCAAGCTGCTCTTTGAAATCTTCTATTCAGCTCTTTTATCTTGTCAATTCTTTCATTTGCTTTAGCTACTCTCTGTTCATTGGCAAGTTTCAGAGTCTCTTCTGACATCCATTTTGGTCTTTTCTTCTTTTCCAGTCTTTTAAATACCTTTTGCTTTCTTCCTGGAGGATGTTCTTGATGTTATCCCACAATTCCTCTGGTTTTCAGTCATTGTTGTTTAATGCATCAAATCTATTCTTTATATGGTCTCTAAATTCAGAAATGATATAATCAACGTCATACTTTGGCTCTCATGGACTTATTTTAATTGTCTTCAGCTTCAACTTGAATTTGCTTATGAGCAGTTGATGGTTTGTTCCCAATTCAGCTTCTGGCCTTGTTTTGACTGAAGATATTGAGCTTTTCCATCATTTCTTGCCACACATGTAGTCAATCTGATTCTTGTGTACTATGTCTGGCAAAGTCCATGTATATAGCCACTATCTGTGTAGTTGAAAAAAGCTTTTTGCAGTGAATAAGTCATTGGTCTTGCAAAATTCTATCGTGCACTCTCCAGCATTATTTCTATCACCAAGGCCATATTTTCAAACTACTGGTCATTCTTTGTTTCCAATTTTTGCATTCCAGTCACCAGTGGTAATCAACACTGCATGTTGGTTGCATGTTCAGTCAATTTCAGACTGCAAAAATTGATAAAAATTTTTGGTTTCTTCATCTTTGGCTTTGATGGTTGGTGCATAAATTTGAATAATAGTAGTATTAACTGGTCTTCCTTGTATGGATATTATCCTATCATTGACAGCATTGTATTTCAGGATAGATCTTGATACATTCTTTGTGATGATGAATGCCACACCATTCCTCCTCAATTTTTCATTCCTGGCATAGTAGATCATATGATTGTCTGATTCAAAATAGTTCCCATAGGGCCAAACAATTAAAAAAAATACCTTTATATTACCAGCACTTTAGTACTGTAGTTATTAGGTGCTATTGAGTCAGTTCCAACTCAAAGCAGCCCTGTGTACAACAGGACAAAACACTGTCCTCCTGCACTATTCTCATAATCCCTACTATGCTTGAGCTCATCTTTGCAGCCCCTGTGTCAGTTCATCTCACTGAGGGTCTTCCCCTTTTTCACTGCCCTTCTATTTTTTCTAGCATGATATCCTTCTCCAGGGACTGGTCCCTTCTGACAACATGACTAAAATATGTGAGAGAAGTATGGACATTCTCATTTCCAAGGAGCATTCTGGCTGTATTTCCTCCATGACAGATGTGCTCATTCTTCTAGTAGTCCATGGTACATTCAATATTCTTTGCCAACACCACAATTCAAATAACTTTAGAATAGGACTGGGCATAACACGTACTCAACAATTGTTGCTAAACTGAATAGACTTGAGATAAGCTTCTTGAAAAATTTATGGCCACAATTCTCAAATTTCTTAGCAAAGGCACAAGATACTCAAAGTATTGGAAGACTGGCTCTCTTGGTGACACTTTATTCCATCTGAGGGTTCATTCCTGTGTGATTTCAGAATGATTACCTGTTAATATAAGTGTCTCCAAACAACCCATAGCATTCCCTTGGGTTAGTACTCAACAGCTAACTCATTCTTTATCTCTTCCCACAATGATGCTGGATTTTCCATGCAGAGGAGGGGAGTGCTCAAGGAAGAAGGTGGTGGGAAGATGAGTCCACCAGTTTCCTGCTGAGTTGATGGAAGCCTTTTCCTGCCTGACCTGCCCTTGGAAAGAATTGCTGTTAAGGCATATACTGATGGCTGGGAAAAGTTGGGGCTGAGGGAGCGGCCGGAAAAGATACACAGACGTGTGGGGGAAAATCCAAAGAAATGAAGGGGCAGTGCAGGAATTTCTGACTTTAAATAGAAATCTTTTGGGATCCTTTTCAGGGGTATTTTGTCTTGAAATCCAAGATTGAACCTTGAAAGGTTTATGATTATAGGGGAGAGGAATATACAAATATCATCTTTCAAAAAATGAACAGAAGTATCACTCTCACCCCTAAAACTCTGCACTTAATTTTAGAATTAGTAATAAGTAAGACATTTGAATGGAACTGAATTAAAGTGTTTCTGAAGACTGTTGGGAGCTAGAGATACTTTTCCTCAAATGAACAGCAGGCTCTGTTTCAAAAGTCGTTTTTAATATCTAAAAAGACAGCTTAGGGCTTGTCTCCTATTCCCTTCTCCCTGGTTACTATCACCAACCAAAAATTTTTCCCCAGTGTCTTTGGTCTTTGTCGCAATTCCTTATATGAGATAATATGGGCTTGACTCAACTTGGAGCATGACTTCCAAAAGGAGGAATGACATTTAAAACAAATCCAATGTTTTGGGAGGTCTGGTACAGTTTAAACCTGAGGTAGAATCACCACTTCATAATCTCACACATCGTAGAAAACAGACAGCCCAGAGCCAATGTTTTCCTGCCTGTTTCCTGTTTCCACAGAAGCCATCTCAGAGTTGTGGGTCTCAGTGAATCCAGTTCAGCTCCATTCCTGTCTTAGTTACCTGGTGCTGCCATAACAACAATACAAGAAGTGGATGGCTATCAAGAACGGGAATTTCTGGTGTCATACTTTTGGAGACTGAGTCTGATTCAGGGTGTTGTCAGGGCCTTCCTCTATCAACTCTAGGGATGATCCTTGTCTCTTTCAGCTTCAGGCAGTTCTGGTGTTTCTTGGCTTTCCATGGTATGTAGATGGATCCTCACTTGACTTCTTCCCCTGTGGGTGTGTTTTCCTGTGTCTATACTCCTTTTTATAAGACAGCCTCAGAAGGGATTAGATTTAGGACCTATCCTACTCTGATATGACCTCATTAGTAAAACAAAAGGAAAATCCTATTTCCAAACAGGGTCACATTCACAGTTACTGGGGTGAGGACTTCGACATATCTCTTGGAGGACACAATCCAGACCCTAACATCTTCCACACATGTTAACAAGCACACACTCTTGTGCACAGCTGTGTATAGGACACTGTAGAGAATACACGGTGTGTGCAAAAGACACAGTGGCTGCCTGCAGTCACCAGGGAGAGGGCATGCAGTTCTGTGACAAGTGGCCAGTCACTGTCTCCTCCACTGAGTGCTCTGCTTGAGCACAAGGGAGTGCAGGGGAAGCAGTACAGGGTTCTAACGATGTTTCCTGCAGTTCAAGGGAGTTAGATATTGTCATGTTTACTTGTTTTGTCCACATCTCTATGGATGCTTTGGAAGCACCAGTTCTGGGCAAGGTATTGGATTGCTCCTCATGTGAAGAGTCAGAAAGGTGAATGGTAGTGATTATGAAGAAGTACTTGTAGAATTAATGGTTGGAGGGCAAACACAGCAAACCCACTTGAGCAGACAGTTACAAATGTGTACATTTCTGTATGGATTGAGCTCTTGGAGTGAAGGTCCTCCCACCTTGGAACTAAGAAACTGCTCAGATGGATTGTGTTGAAATCATTTCTCAGTCCTCCATTCCTTGGCCTCCTCCCTTGGCCGGTGCTTAGGACATGTGTCCCTTTTCAAGTAGATAATGTTCCAGAAAGGCCTGTGGAAACTTGACTGTCAGAGTAGAACAGTGTTCGTGTTGTGAAACTTTATTTCACTAATAGAGAATCCTCTCCTTAAGAAATGGATTACTTTGCTCGAAAGGTGTGGATTTTTCTCCTTACAGCCCATGTAGTTTCTGTTGCTGCCATGTGAACCGTGCAAATAAACTGCTGACATTGTGTGGTATGTTATTTCATCTGCATTACCATTCTGGAATACTGCTGTTTGAGGACTGCTGTCATGCCATTTCATTGCTCAAGAAAGCACTTGTGGTACTGGTTAAATTTCCAACTTAAAGATAGTCATTATGTTTCCTTCACTATATATATTTAATTTTAGATTAAAAAAACACTGCACTGCAGATAAGCAGGATACCAGAATCACCAGGTTGCCAGAAGTCTTGGCTCAACCTGGGAGTGCTTGCTGCAGGAGTGCTAAAGGAGAGTATTCTTTCAAAGGCAAAGATCATTTCTAGGTCTGTTATATCCCAGGCCGGCCCAGTGCCTTGAACATATTAGCTCCTCAATAAATATTTTTTCAATGAAGGAAAGTGAACAGTAAATGCAATTAAATAACTCTCCCCCTAGCTTAAAAATGTCCATCTCTGCATCAGAGACTAAGGAGTCCTGATGGCACAGTGAATGAGTGTTCAGCTGCTAACTGAAAAGTTGGCGATTTGAACCCACCAGCTGCTCCATGGGGGAAAGTTACAGGGTCGCTATGAGTCAGAATTGACTTAATGGCAATGGGTCAACAGGCATCAGATTCTGACACAGATGGCATTTAATGGATCCCATGTTGTACAAGGGATCCCTGGGTGGCACAAATGGTTAAGTACTCAACTGGTAACTGAGAGATTGGTGACTCAAACCCACCCAGAAGTGCCTTGGAAGAAAGACCTGGTGATCTGCTTCCTAAAGGTCAAGCCTTGAAAATCCTATGGAGCATTTCTACTCGGCATGTATGAGGTCAACAAGAGGTGCAATCAATGCAAAGGCAACTGGTTCCTGTTTTTAATTTTTGAGTTAAGCACAAAGCTCCACATTTCACATTTGTTAACTCCTTTAAGCTCTGGTGACACAGTGCTTCAGGCATTTGACTGCTAACCAGAAGTCTGGTGGTTCAAACCCTCCAGCCACTCCTTGGAAGGAAGATTGGGCAATGTACTACAGTAGAGATACTGCCTGGGAAACCCAAGGAGGGGTTGCTATCAGTTGGAACTGACTCGACAGCAGTGAATTTTTTTTTTTTTTTTTTAATCCTCACAGCCTTTCTGTGAGTGTGGTTATACATTTAAATCTAACAACAAGAATTTTCTTACCAGACTTGATTAAGAATACGTTTGCTAACATGTCTCAAATTTTCATTGTAGTGTCAGGTTTCAGCTATAAAAACTCAGGGCAGGTTGGTGCAAAAATTCCTTTAGCAGCTTGACTTCAACTTTCTGAATGCTCAACACACTTCTCTCTTTCAGCCCTATGAAAATAGTTCCCTGGTAATCTGAGGAGTAATGGAGATGTTTTGCAAAATATTTGAACACTATAGAGGTATATTTAAAGGAAAAAGTAACATGCCCTGGTTGCTTCTCACTTTCTCAGGCTTGACTCTGAACTCTGTTCACCATGGGTAGCTACCACAGCCATCAGTTTGGGATATTCTTCCAGACATTTTTCTAGAATCATTTTATTCATATTGTCTTAAGATTTTTTTTAAAAATTATTCTTTAATGATACTTGTGGACATCTTTCATGGCAGTTCATTTATCTTATTCTTTTTAATGACTTCAAAACAGGGACTAGCTGCCAACAGCTAACATTATGGAGTGGATCTATATACTGAGTATTATTTTATTTTCACGAAAATCATATGAGGTAGGTACTTTTTTCCTATTTTTCATATGAAGAAATTGAGGCCTTTTATTATAATTCATCTAACAAGTCTGTTATTGAGGCACATTTAATTGAATATATTATGTATTGTCTTGGTTCTCCAGTTCTGCCATAACTGAAATACAACTGGCAGATGGCTCAGAGTGCTGGCTCTAGGGGCTAGATGAAGGCTCCTCAACTTTGGGCTTCAGCTCTGCCTCTTGTTCCAGGCCTACTAGAGCTAGAGGCATCTCCTAACTCAGACAGCTGCTGGCTGCTGAAAGTGACGAACTCAAGGTTGGCATGTAAAAATGACACAATCCAAAGATAAGTAGGCAATACAGCAGGCCAATGGGTCAAGTCCCAGAATTGGAGATGAAGATTTGACCAAATCCAGGATCCCAATGTGTCAAAAAGGTAACTTCCTAAAAGTTTTTCCTTATACACTGAAAGCAGGCCATACCCTGAAGGCAACTACTTAGCTGCTCATGGCAGATTCTACCATGGATGTGATTAAAGTTTCATCATGGGGAATTACTACATCCAGCTGCCAAGCCAGTCAAAACATGGCCTTGCCAAGTTGACATACAACCTTAACTGCCACATGTATATTGTATATATATTTTAAATATTATATATATATATATATATATATATATATATATATATTTGTTGTTGTTGTTGTTATGTGCCGTCAAGTCGGACCCGACTCATAGCGACCCCTCCTTGGGTTTCTGAGGCAGTATCACTACGAAAGTAGATTGCCCCATCTTCCTTCCGAGGAGTGGCTGGTGGGTTTGAACCACCAGCCTTCTGGTTAGCAGCCAAGTGCCTTAGCCACTATGCTACTAGAGCTCCCATTTATATATATAATAATTATAATAAATATTTTATATTTATATATATAATAATTATAAAATACTATATATTATATATATATATAAAATATATATATATTACACACACACACATATATATATCCTATTGTCAAGGTGGTTCTGATGCATAACAACTCTATGATACATATTGTTAATTTTACTATGAGCATCTGCAGGATAAAGTCCCAGATTTATTCATTACCATCTATTTGGGAAAGCCTGCTATGTGCCAAGGAGCTCTGGTAGCATAGTGCCTAAAGCACTTGACTGCTAACCAGAAAGCTGGTGGTTCAAACCCACCAGCCACTCCTTGGAAGGAAGGTTGGGAAATCTACTTCTGTAGTGAAACTGCCTCAGAAACCCAAGGAGGGGTCGCTATGAGTTGGGTCCGACTCAACAGCACATACCAACAACAACAGCTATGTGCCAGGAAATGTTCTGTGGTTGTTAGTTGCCATTGAGTCGATTCTGACTCATGGAGACCACACATTGCCCAACTATTCTATAGGAATTTCAAGGCTGTTTCAGAAGCTGATCACCAGGCCTGTCTTCTGAGGCACTACTGGGTGAGTTCTAACTGCTAACATTGTGGCTAGCAGTCAAGTGTTGAATCATTTGTGCCATCCAAGGACTCCAGGAAACGTAGGCATTAGAAATACTGTAGTGAAGACAGATATGGATCCTGCTTAAATGGCAATTATCTGCTAGTGGATAGACCTACTAGGATCAAGCAAACATCACCTGAGGAGCAAGCAAATATCATGATAGATACCAACAAGAACAATAAAACAAGGTGCAGAGATAAAGAGTGGTAGGATTGCTGCTTCTGAGAGGATGGCCAGAGAAGGCTTCTCTGCATAGAGACCTGAATGAAGTAAAGGAGAGGACATTCTAGATAAAATAAGTGCAAAGGCCCTGAGATGGAAATATGCCTGGAATTTTTAAAGTGAGAAAGGTGTCAAGAAAGACTCCAAGGATTGGGACCTGTGCCAAACTGAGTGGTGGTGCCCTGTACTAAGAGGTAACCACAGGGGGAAGTTTAAGAAGGTGGAAGATGGGATGAAGAGTCCAGCTGTAGAGGTTTGCGGGAGTACAAAACAGAGGTCAGGGCTGAACTATTTTGGACATCATAAGCCTAGACCAAAAAATCCTAACCAGCTGCCATCAAGTCCATTACAACTCATGGTGACCTCATGTGTTTCAGAGTAGAATTGTGCTTCATCAGGTTTTCAATGGATGGTTTATTGGAAGTAGATCACCAGGCCTTTCTTCTGAGGTGCTTCTGGGTAGATTCAAAGCATCGACCTTGTGGTTAGTAGCTTAACCATTTGCATCACCCAGGGACATTCATTGATCTATATCCACTGCCATCGAGTTGATTCTGACTCTTATCAACCCTATAGGTCAGGGTAGAACTGCCCCATGGGGTTTCCAAGGCTGTAAATTTTTAAGAAAGCAGTGGGTTTGAACCACTGATCTTTTGGTTAGCAGCTGAGTGCTTTAACTACTTTGCCACCAGTGCTCCTTCCATTGGCATATATATATATATATATATATATATATCAAACTGACTGCCATCCAGTCAGTATGGAACTGCATGAGCACCAGGGAAGGAGGATGGCAGAGAAGAGTAGACTTTCTGAGTCAAAGAAATGCACACATTTCTAAATGTTGTTAAATTGCTCTTAAAAACTTTTGCCAACCTACACTTACCAACCTCACAAGAGAACTGTACTCCTGTACCCACAAAGTAAGCTATTGTTTTATTTAAATCTGCATTTATTTAATTGTGAATGAATTGACCATATGACCAATGTTTTATTGACCCTTTGTACGTTTTTATCCTGTGAACTGTCTGTTAAGATCCTTTGCATATCTTGTAAATTTATGAGATTTATTGATATATACATTTTATTGATTTATGAATTCTTAGAATATTAGTATTTAAGAATTAGTCCTTTATCATGTTTTACTGTTATAAATTTTTCCTTTTGATATTTTTAAAGGCTTTTTCTTTTGAAATTTAGAATATTAATTTTTTTCTGTAGTCAAGCTTAATAGTATTTTTTCCTTTATAGCTTCAGAGTTCTTTTTAAAAGGGCTTTCATAATCTAATATCCACTACTTATCAGTGTGTCATAATATGGTGACTTGAATGTTACTATGATGCTAGAAGCTATGCCACTGGTATTTCAAAACCAGTAGGATTACCTGTGGTGGACAGGTTTCAGTGTGCCTTCCAGACTAAGACAGACTACAAAGAAAGGTCTGGAGATCATTTCCAAAAATTAACTGATGAAAACCTTGTAGTTCACAATAGAACATTGTCTGAGTCTCTTGCTTTGGACATGTCATTCAAAGGGATCAATTACTCAAGGAGGACATCATAATTAGTGAGGTAGAGGACCTGCTAGGGTAAGAGAAACAGTCAGTGAAATATATTTACACAATAGCCACAAAATGTTGGACTTGAACATGTTGGCAGTCATGAAGATAACACAGGACTGGGCAACATTTTGTTCTGTTGTACATAAGGTGGCCATAAGTTGGAGTTGACTCAAAGGCCTGTCTATCTATGTATCTATCTCTCTGTCTGTCTATCAATCATCATCTAACAGGACAATAGGAGTCTCTCAGATTTTCTTGTAATCCTTTTATAGTTTCTAGTATATGGTTCCTTTATCCTATTGTTGTGGCAGAGCTACTCAGGAAACCAATGCATGGAACAAACTCCTTTCCTACCTCATTTTGCAGCAGTGGCCTGCTGGTGAACCTGGTAGAGTTTGAGTAAGCCCAGAGCCTCGTGCACAATAGGTAGGTGCTTAACAAATTTTCATTGAAGGAATGCATGAGTGAGTGAATGAATGAATAGTATATGCTGCTGGCCTTAACAGGGGTAATGTTCTTCATACGTTGCCAAGTACTTTCCAGGCCTTATCACTTGTATAATCTGAAGCTTTCCTACAGAAGAAAGAAGGTGGGGACAGGCCCAGGTGACCTGGTCAGTACTGTGCAGAGCTTGTTGACAGCTTTATTGAGGAAGTGCCATGTGGATGCTGCTTCTCCTCCATACCTTACCAGGCCTTTGTGACTGGAGAGTTTCAAGCAAGAAATTATACTCTGTAGTTCTCTTTGAGTAGGGATTTATTGCTGTAAACAAACCATATTATAAACAAAATACATTTTGTTCTGCAAGGTAGGAACTGTGTCTTCCGCTGTAGTTTCCAGGCCTTTTCTTGTCATTTTCTGCCATCTACCGGCCACAGCACAAATTACTTTAGACAGTGTCGAGGAGGAAAGGGGCTTTATTCCTGCACCTTTTCAAACTCAAATGTAATTTCTCAGGTAAGCTGTGCTGTAATTCATCAGGAATCAAAATTTGCTTCTCTAGAAGTCACAGTTCTGAGGTGTTTGAATTGTCTGGATGAATACTTAATATGTTTTTGTTTGTTTGTTTTTTATCTGAGAGGCAGTATTTGAATTTGGACCACTTCAGTTCAAATTTTGGCTCTACAATTTATTGTGAACTTGGGCAAGGAACACACGTTCTCAGTAGCTTTGTGTGAAGATTAATTTTGCACGTCAACTTGGCAAGGCCATGGTGCCCAGTTGTTTGGTAAAACACTAGCCTAGATGTTGCTGTGAAGGTGTTTTGTAGATGTGATTAACATTTGCAATCAATTGTTAAGTAAAGGAGATTGCCCTTGGTAATATGGGTGAGCCTCACCCATTCAGTTGATGGCTGTAAGAGCAAAAACTAGTTTCTAAGAGAAGAAGGAATTCTGCTTCAACTTTGTAACATAGAAATCCTACCTGAGGTTCCAGCCTGCTGATCTGCCCTACAGATTTTGAACACAAGACTACAATATCAAATCTTGACAAAGTTTCTGGCTTCTGGCTTACCAGTCCACCCATAAATTTTAGACTTTCCAGTCCCACAATTGTGTATACCAATTCCTTAACACCCAACCATACACACTCTCCTTATTATCAACATGGTTAGGTTCCAAAGACCAGGTCATTATGCAAAACTTGGTGTTATGTGAAAATGGAGGATGATCATATCAGATCACAAAATGGAGGATGACTACGTCATTACATGCTACCAAATTACATCATAACATAAGTGCCAAACCACTGAGAATCATGGCCTAGCCTTAACCATCACAACTAGCATTACTCTTGCCTAGTGCTTTGGCATTTGTTACTGGTAGACATATGGCGTTAATGTGCAAGATAGTCAGTTGGGTTTTTACTATTGTTATAAATGCAAAATGATGGATAACAAGATAGTCAATAAGTGAGGAATGGGTGTGTATATAATATGTAAAGATTTGTGTGTAGATTCTATTGGTTCTTCTTCTCTGGAAAAATCTGATGGATATGCTCAGTTTCCTTATTTATAACATGAAGATGATACTAGGCCTGGCCTTTTAGGGGAGTTTTGGCTAGGATTACATGATTCTCATCTGCAAACCATGTACAACAGTATTGGGCATTTCATAAGCACTCAATAAATGTTATGAGGTATTACTTTGAAACATAGAGTATTCCATAAATTAGTTATTATTTATAATCTATCCAATGTTGGATAGCTATTTTGTTTCCAAATTGTTTCCATTTTTACCTCTGAAGACTCAGTTCAAAAGCAGCAGCCTGTGCTGTGGAGCCTTCCTTCATACCTCCTACTGGAATAATCCATCTTCCCTCTGAGGTCCTACAGTATCTGGGCCTCTCTTGAACTGATTTTTACCTTGGAATCCAGACTTCTAGGCACTTGTCTTGCTTCATCATTGCCTGGGTCCCTGAGGGTAAAAACATCTGATTCATTATTTTGTCTGTCATAGTGTCACAATGTCATGTTACTTAGCAACTATGCAATAAGTTTTTGTTGAATGAATGAATGAATAATCTCATTTGATCTCCCTAGGAATCCTAAATCAGGAAGAGCAGATATGAATTTTGCTTATTGTATAGAGGAGGAATTGACAGGCTTGCTCCAAATTAAATGATACGATAGAGCAGGGACTAGAATTCAAGACTGAGAATGTTGTGACCTGCCAAGAGTGTACTTGAAGGATAATAAAGGTAAAAAATTAGAGGAACAAGACTTACCCTCAGCCCATATGCAATGGAGCTACAGTGCTGAAGATGAATTTTGGTGGACTAGGAAGAAGGATCTGAAGTTGGTCCATGCCTCATGCAAAGTCCCAATTAACTACATTCTCATAGCCTCATTTCTTCTGTCCCATCTGACTAATGCTTTGGGTCTTGATATCAAAACACATATCTTTAAAAAAACAATTGCAGATGAGTTGATTCTATTCTTACTCATAGAGACCTTATAGGACAGAATAGAGCCCCAAAGATTCCCAAAACAGTAGATCTTGCCAGAAGCAGACAGGTACGTCTTTCTCCCTCAGAGTAGCTGTTGGATTTGAACAAATGACCTTTCTGTTAGCAGTCCAGCAATTAACAATTGCACCACTAGCATTCCTAGTTATCAAAATATGTATTCCCAAACTCCCTTGTAATTGTTGAGGGGCCACTTTGTCCCACCAGAACAGCCCTGTTATCTTTTAATAGATACAAAGATTCTAGCTCTGTTGAAAACCTTGGACCATGTGGGTCTCTCTATTCTGTTGTTTTCCATTACAGGCATATCTCAGAGATATTGTGGGTCCAGTTCCAGACTACTGCAATAAAGTGACTATGGCAATAGTGAGTCACAGGAATTTTTTGATTTCCTAATGCATGTAAGAGTTATATTACGCTATACTGTGGTCTATTAAAGGAGCTCTGGTGGTGAAGGGGTTAAGGCATTTGGCTGCTAACCAAAAGGTCTGTGGTTTAAACCTACCAGCTGCTCCACAGAAGAAAGATGGGGTGATCTCCCTCTGTAAAGATTTAAAGCCTTAGAAACCCAATGGGGGTCACTATGAGCTAGAATCAACTTGATGGCAGTGACTTTGTTTTTGTTTGTTTGGTAGTTAAGTAAATAATAGTCAACAGCATTTAGCAGCAACAAGAAAAACAAAACCAATAATAGTTGATATTATACACTTACTAAAGCATATAATAGCATTATGAAAAATTTTGAAATATTTTAAGAATTATCAAAATGTGACACAAAGACATAAAGTGAGCACATACTGTTGGAAAAATGGCACTGATAGACTTGCTTGATGCAGGGTTGCCACAAACCTTCAATTTGTGAAAAAAATAATATCTGCAAAGCATAACAAAGTGAAGTGCAATAAAACAAGGCATGCCTCTACTTTTTTCTACTTTGCTCCTGCAGGCCACTGCCAAATGAAGTTTTGTCAATGACTGTTAACATCCATTCAACAAATGCTTATTGAGTGCCAACTGTTGGGCTAGACCCTGTGCTAGGAGCACTGGAAAGATATGGTCCTTGCCTTCTCCCTTATAACCAAGTGGAAAGCCATATAAGCGTTGATGTGTGTGTGTCTTGTGTATTCTATTGGTTATAATTATGGATTGGGTACTTGAGCATATAAGCAAGTGGTGTCAGTAAGTTTGAGGGTTTAATTTAAATGCATGTCATGGAGGGCCCTGGAGAACTCAATTAATATATATTTTTCAGATTGGTCTCTTCGGATGATTTCAGAAATGGAAGGACTGAATGGCCAAGGAATGTATCCATTTTTCTGATCTTTCTTGCCTTTAGGTTCACTCTTGTATTCTTTCGTAAAAGGTGACCAAATACCAAGGAAAACTAATCCTTTCTCATACTCCCAGCTACTGACCATACCTTACTCCAAAGAGAAGGCTCCTAGTTGAGATTTAAAATGTTACCTCTTTACAGGCATGGTTTAAAGATCTGTCCCTTATGCCGGACCCCCTACCTCAAGCTTGTAGGGAGATATGGCTGGACAGCTAAGAGATTTAAAATATGGTTGTATTCTAGGGGTACACCCTAGCCCCAGGAGTGGAGGTAGTATATGACAAATGTCGGAACCTAGAAGACTCTGTTGTCCCTCTGGGAGCTGGGGCTCCTGGAGAAATTGGCCTGCTTACCTGAAGGATACAAAGCCACAGAGGCTACACAGGACAGTGTCTGCCAAGCCAACAAATGCTGTAAATGTTAGTCGTGATGTTGCCAGCTGTAGGGCCAGAGTAAGACGAGGGTTTCTTCCCGTGTCCAGCCTTCTCGCATAAACAGATTCTGACCTCCAATCTACCGCTATCCCACCACTGACTTTGCATGGCCCATCCAAGCAGATGAAATCAGAGAGTCAGACCAGACCAAGGATGTGACATCCTGCCCTTCCTTCACCACTCATTTATAAGAATTCTGTGATTTTCATCAGGCTAGCAAGAATAGAAAGAGCTATGAATAAAGAGTAACCAAGATAATGATACCCCAATGTCCCAGAGCATGCTAAATTTGCAAGACCAGGGTAATGTAAGGCATCTGCTCTCAGCAGAGCAAAGTTGAAAGATAAAAGTGATTCTTATTTTGCATGTATCTAATGGTGACAATATAATTCATACATGCTACAAGAGTTGTAGCAAAGCCACATTAAGGACACAGAGGTGATAAAGGTGGTTGTGGGTCAAAGTAGAACCTGTGCTGGCTTTGGAGGCAGACAGAGGGTGTTTGAATCTCCCACTGCTAGCTTTGTAGCCTCAGGCAAATCATTCACCTCTCTGAGTTTGTTTCCTCATCTGAAGAATAGAAATAATATATTCATTTCAGCATTGTTAAAAGAATTCTACAAAATATATGTGAAGCATGGAGCATAGCAGAGTGTTCTTCTTATTAAGAAGAATATGTGGTCATTTCCTCTAAAGACTTGTAGTCTAATTTGGAGTGCTATTGTTGTTGCTGTAAGGAGCTCTGGTGGCACAGTTGTTACTGCATTAGGCTGCTAACCAAAAGATTGATAGTTCAAACCCACCATCCACTCCTTGGGAGAAAGATAAGGCAGTCTGTTTCCATAAAGATTTACAGCCTTGGAAACCCTATGGGGCAGTTCTACTCTATGCTGTAGGGTTGCTGTGAGTCAGAATTGACTAGATGGCTGTGAGGTTGGTTTTGGTTTTTATTGCTGCTGTTAAATGCTGTTGAGTCACCATCCCACCCCCAGCTCATGGTGACCTCATGTACAACTCAATGAAATGCTGCCCAGTACTGTATCATCCCCATGAACAACCATGGACAGGACAGTTGTGATCCATAGAATTTTTGTTGGCTGATTTTTGGAAGTAGATTGCCAGGCCTTTCTTTCTAATCTGTCTTAGTCTAGAAGGTCTGCTGAAACCTGTTCAGCATAATAAGAACCCACGAGTCACCACTGACAGACTTGTGCTGGCTGCTCATGAGATGCTTTGGCCAGGAATAGAACCTGAATCTCCCACGTGGAAGGTGAGAGTTCTGCACTGAACCACCGCTGCCCCTCAATGTGGAGTGCTAAAACCATCATAATAAAAATCAGAGTAATGTGGTCTGTGACAAATGCCTTTGCAAATCTGACAAGAGTTGGAAATCAGAAGAGGAACATCTCACCAAATTCCATTGTGTCTGCTCAGTTTTGTTCAACATACATTTGTTATGTGCCTACCATGCACCAGGCTACATTAGCATTGTAGTTAAGTACAGAGATTCTGGAGTCAGAAGGACCTAGGGTTGAACCCTATTTCTGCCACTCACTAGAGGAGTGACTTTGGACAGTTACTAAACAAACTCTGAGTTGATTACTGAGTTTCCTATCTGTAAAATGAGGCTGTTAACAGTACCTGCCTCATACGTTGCTGTGAGAAATAAAGTACATAAAGGATTTAGCAAAGTGCCTGGCACAGTACAGTTGCTATTATTGTCATCATCATCATCACCACCAGTCCCTATGTTTGGTACCATGGATTTTATGAAGTAAATAAGATATATTTCCTGCCCTCAAACACCTTACAGTTTAGTAGATTCCAGTACTGTTTTTGATCTTTGAAGCCTATGGCAGGTGATCCAGACATGATGTGATCTATTTTTCTAGAAGGGTAATTCACAAACCTTTGACTTACAAAAGGGAATTTGCTTTCACCTAACCAGGGACCATTCCCTGGAGAGGGATACCATGCTTGGTAAAGTGGAGGGTCAGCGAAAAAGGGGAAGGCCCTCAACCAGATGGATTGACACAGTGGCTATAACAGTGTGCTCAGGTACAGCAAGAATTATGAAGTATAGCACAGGTTTGGGCAGTGTCTCGTTCTATTGGACAAATGGTTGCCATGAGTTGGAGCTGACTTGATGGCACCTAACAACAACAACAACACCCACTTTGGACCTCCCCATGAAATTGGGACAGAACTTGGGTCTTTGAGTTATGAGTTAAGCATACTGGTTTTTACAAGACTGAAATTTATCCTGTTTGTCTTCATAATTAGGCAAATGGACAGACTTATGCACTAGGGATCTCAACTTGCTGTACCCTTTAATGTGTAGTTATGGATGTTGTTGCTGTTGTTATGTGCCATGGAGTCGGACCCGACTCATAGCTACCCCTCCTTGGGTTTCTGAGGCAGTATCACTATGGAAGTAGATTGCCCCATCTTCCTTCCAAGGAGTGGTTGGTGGGTTTGAACCGCCAGCCTTCTGGTTAGCAGTCAAGTGCCTTAGCCACTATGCTACCAGAGCAGAACAATATAAGATAACAAAATACTGAATTGCATAGGAGCTGCCTAATTAGGGAAGTGACATTTTGACCATTAAAATGGCATGGAAATCATCATTGCTTCAGAAAAAGTCTTTCCTAATATCTGAACTCAGAATAAGGGCTTTCTTGCTTGGTGAAGAATATTGAATAATAACCTAGGAATACCAGAAGAATGAGCATATCAGTTTTGGAAGACGTACAGCCAGAATGCTCCTTAGGATGACGAGACTTTGTCTCACTTCTTTATCATGTTATCAGGAGGAACCAGTCCCTGGAGAAGGACATCATGCTTGGTAAAGTAAATGGTCAGTGAAAAAGATGAAGACCTTCAACGAGATGGATTGGCATAGGCTGCAACTATGGAGTCAAACATATCAACAATTGTGAGGATGGAGCAGGCTTAGCTAGCCACTTTTTTTCCATTGTACATAAGGTCACTTATGAGTTGGAGCTGATTTCACAGCACCTAACAACAGCAGCAAAACTGGTTTATGGAGGGAAAAAAACACAAGTGCTCATTGATCTCATTTTATCTATGATTTTTTTAAAAAATTTTTTATTTAGGTACAAATTCACAGAGCAGAATTTGTTTTACATTCAACAGTACAAGTACATTTGGTTTCACTTCCTGATTACCATCCCCAACCTTAACCCACTCTCCTCCTCTTCCTTGCCTGTGACTGCCCCCATCCCTGGGCCCTTCTTAGTTATGCACTCCTGTCTGTTCAGCTTTCCCTCTGTGTAAATGCTTCCTTTCTGGTGCTCTATGGCTGATTGCTCCAAGGGGGTGTATCTCTGTAGAGTAGGTGGGTACTTCACTCTGGGTTGGGTGTTCTGCATGTATGTCTTTCTATTGTTGGGCTGAGAGCCAGTCCTTGGGATTGAGTCCTATCCCAGGCCCGAAGTGTATCCCAGGGCCAGAATTTTGGAGGTCCCACTAGACTCCATCTAGCCAGTAATTCTAGTCATTATTGTGTTTTTTATTTTTGTTCCATGCTTTTCCTCCCACTCTATCCAGACTCTCTAGTTTTGATGCCTTTCCAAGTGGTTGGCATTGGTAGCTGGTCACCATTTAGTTCTTTCGATCTTGAGGTCCATCATGTCCTAGGGCTGATTATTTCCAAATGCTTTTAGTTTTCTTCATTCTTCTTCACTTCAGATGAGAGACCATAGCTGCATCTTAGATGGCTGCTCGAAAGCTTTTAAGACCCCAATTGCTACTCACCAAAGTAGGTTGTGGAACAAGATTTTTATGTATTATGTTGTGTCAATTGAGCCTGGTGTCCCCCAGTACTGTGAACCTGAGTTGCCAGACCTGGTGATTCTCTCTCCCAAGGTGTTTGGCTGTCTCTGAGGGATTATTATCTAAGACTTTTGAATGCTCAAATGTAAGTTTGCTCAGAAGTAGGGACCAGTTGACTAATGTTTCTTTTGCATTGTGGTGTTTAGTTCATTTACTGGAAGGATGACCAGAACATGGAGCAATTAAGTGTGAAATCCCATCAATTACAGGCTACACAGGAGTCTCATTTTTTTTTTTTTTTTAAAGCTGTTCCAAAACTATAACAAGTCAGCATCCACCAAGGAGAAGGACATTTGTATATTTTTTGATAGAAAAGTGCTGTCTCCTTGCCATTTTATGGAAAATGCTTTTCTCTCCAGCTCCCTTCATTGAACCTTCTGGTATCTTAGAAAAGAACAGAAGTACCTGGTAAATAAAGATAAGCTGTGCTTATTAGGAGAGATTTGCAAGGGAAGAGCCTGTTTAAAAATGGATAAGGAAGTAATTGGGTTCTTCTGGCTCTAAAGCAGGGATTCATTTTCCTTGTCCAGGACAGGGCAGCTGTGAGGAGTGGAACAAGTTTGCTCAGGAGCCCGGTGCTGAGCCCCCATATGTATGAAGTTGGACTCAATTGCAGGAACACACAGGCCTTTTGAAGTTGATAAGTTGTCCTGACAGTAGGTCCTTTCCATGAAGGACTGATGCTCTGTTAAGAAATCATAATACTATCATGTTTAGATTGCCCTTTGGAATAAACAAGATAGCATACAGTGTTGTCCTGGTACCAGACAGGTGACAGAACTCACAGGGAGCAGGACCACACAAGGAAGTGGTGTTTGTGCATTTTACCATACTCACATTCCATACTGTTAGTCAGGATGATGGTATGTTAGGGCTCTATTATGGGCTGAATTGTATCCCCACAAAATATGTTTGAAGTCCTAACCCTTGTACGTATAAGTATGACCCTGTTTGGAAATAGAGACTTTCTTTTGTTATGTTAGTGAGACTACACCCATTAGGTCTAAACCTAACAATTTCTTTTTTTTTCTCATTTTTATTTTTATTTTTATTGTGATTTGGGTGAAGATTTATAGAGCAAATTCACTTTCCATACAGCAGTTCACATATACTTTGTCTCATGTCATTGACCACAGTTTACCACAATGCAACAGCTCCCCTCCCACTTCCTCCCCATAGTTACCTCTTCCCAGTGTCCATCCCTCCATACACTCCTGCCCCCTGAGCTGTCTCCCTGTACACAAGCTACCCTTCTTTTTCCCATGATTGCTCTCTCCAAAGAGTGTATCTACTTGAGGTAAATGTTCAACTCATATGCCTGTCTTTTGTTTGGCTGGAAACCACAGGTGTGGGTTTAATTCCAGACCTGAAGGGCAGCTAGTGGCCATAGTCTCAGTGGTTCCACCAGGCTCTATTGGACCAGCAAACCTGGTCCCCACCTAAAGCTAATAATTTCTTGTGGTGTCTTACAAAAAGAGAAGCATAGACCCAAAAGCACACACAGGGGGAAGATTAATAGGAATGCTAAGAAATATCCCAGGGCTACCAACAAAGGAAGGATCCTCCCTGACAACTGGTGCCTTGATTTGGACTTCTTGCTTCCAAAAGTGTAAAACAACAAAGTCCTGTTTTCTAAAGTAATCCACTTGTGGTATTTCTGTTATGGCAGCACGAGCAAATGAAGACAACATCTTTTACAGGGTCTCTCTGAAGAATATGGTAAACAGTTCGATATGGAAATGGCAGATGGTGGCAGAGGCCATTTCCACATGATATTTGACATCTGGTTTAAAACTGAGTTCAGTCAGCTTTCCAGATGTCCCAAGTACACAGATGTTTGTTGATGGGAAGACAAAGCAACTTTTTGACTGAATGTTGTAGTTTTCATCTGATTGTTCTGGAGAAACCGATTTATTCTGTCCCAATTGCTTTTCCATGTGAAGAACTGATCTAAGCCAAAAACATCCAAGCTTTGCTACCTAATGTTCACCCCCTCCCACTTCCCCTTGTGATCTCTATAAAGGAAGTAGGTGAGCACTGTGCTGAGGGGACTTAGTCTGCTCTTTGTCTGCACTTGAGCTCAGCTTATCCCAGTTGTGCTGACTCTGTGGGATTCCAGGAAAATAAAAGCCAGGGACAAAGCACCAGGAAAATGACCTGGTCTGCTTTGAGCCTGGCCTTTTTCCCAAACACCCACTGTCTGCCAGTAGACCATGGGGGGAGGGAAGGTGTACTTGGAAAGGACTTATGCTTAGAAATGGAGATATCTTTGCAGGCCCTAAATTTCCTTCTCTGGGTAATTTATGAGGTATACTGGTGTGTGTGCATCTGATATCTCAGACAGTGTCATAAAGCAGAACACAAAGACTTTTCTAGTAACTTGTTAGTTGAAGAGTAGTTGTCACCCACTACAAGGCATTTCAAATGTCATCTGGTTATTTGGTCACTTCTGAGGAATAAAGAAAGGCTGTGAACTAAGTGCTAGGAAATAATCAGTTTTCAGCTGTGATTTTAATTATTTGGAAATGTGGAAATTCAGTTTTTAAATTTAGTGATGCTATTTCTCTCTGACACTTTTTCTTCAAATTTCCTTTGTAGAAATAGATCCAGACACTTCTGGAATGAACCTACAACTTAAAAATCACCTCCATCAAGCGTAGACTTACCATAAATGAATGAAACTTAAACTTCAGGGCTTCTGCTTTTATATGCTACTTTTAAGGCCCTGGCAAAGGGCCTAGTAGTGCATTCACATGGTCATATATTTTTGTTAAATTTGAAAAACTAGGTCTTTAATGGGAGCTCTGGTAGCACAGTGCCTAAGGCACTTGAGTGCTAACCAGAAGTCTGGTGGTGCAAAACCACCAGCCACTCCTCGGAAGGAAGATGGGGCAATCTACTTCCATAGTGATACTGCCTCGGAAACCCAAGGAGGGGTCACTATGAGTTGGGTCCGACTCCATGGCACATAACAACAACAAGGTCTTTAATATCATTTTTCTTGAAGAAGGTCATCTGTTGTATAAGCTTTAGGCCCCTGAGCAAAATCTTATAGCATGACAATTTCTTATAGGCTGCCAGTCCCCATCTTAATGAAAGAATATAAATTAGGTTAACTTAGAATAAGTTGTTGTTGTTATTAGTTGTTGAGTCAGCTCTGACTCATGGTGACTTCATGGCCAACATAATGAAACTTTCCTCAGTTCTGTGCCATCTTCATGATGAATTGTTGGTATGCTGGAGTCCATTGTTGCAGTCACTTTATGTTTAGAATGCCTTCTAATCTAGGAGGCTCATCTTTGGCCACCATATTGAACAATATTCTATTGTGATCCACAAGCTTTTCACTGGCTACTTTTCAGCAGTCGGTCATCATGCCTTTCTTCCTAGTCTGTCTTAGTCTGGAAGCTAGGCTGAAACTTGTCCACCATGGACAACCTTGTCAGTATTAGAAATACCAGTAGCATAACTCCCGCATCATAGCATCATGCAAACCACTATAGTATGACAAACTGTCAGATGAGTGGTGGTAGAATAATTTAGAAGAGGAAATTTTAGACAATGCCATTGTCCTCTTAGTATGCAAAACACCATTTATTTAACTTTATCTTTAGGGAAATAGTTGCTGATGATAGAACAGTTCCTGGAGGGTCTAGCAATACTAAAAAAATGAGGGAGAGAGTAATTCCTCATATTTCTTGATAGACAATGCTACCTCCTTGTCATTTGTTGGAACATCAACTACAGAGGACAAAAGAACTTCATGACACATACTCTAAACCCTTTCTTTAGGACTGGGAGAAATGAAGGAAATGTTGAAATAGTTTAGGGGCTCTCTTAGTTATCTAGTGTTGTTAAATCAGAAATACCACAAGTGATTGGCTTTGACAAACAGAAATTTATTTTTTCACAGTCTGGAAAGCTAGAAGTCCAAATTCAGGGTGCTGGCCTACATGAAGCCTTTCTCTGTCTGTCGGCTCTGCAGGAAGGTCCTTATCTCTTCTGAGCTTCTGCTCCTGGATGATTTGCATGTGGCTTGGCATCTCCCCATCTCTGCTCTGCTCACTTGTTTGGAGTTGCTGGTGGGTTTGAACTGCCAGCCTTCTGGTTAGCAGTCAAGTGTCTTAGGCACTACTTTGCAACAGGGGCCTTCATATTTCCTTTACTTCTTGTATCTCCCATTTTTAGGAGATGGCGAAGTATGAACCTAGATTTTTCCTATGCTTGGCTTTGGTGAATCAAGTGGTTCTAAAGGACCAGGTTGCAAAGAGGATCCCTGGGGTAGTATGTGGGCTCAACATAAGGCTCAGTGAAATTCTGGAGGGTCTATGCTGCTTGGACCCCAACTCTGGTCTTCATGACTCCACTGTCACCAAAATACAAAAACGAACAAACAAACAAACTCACTTCCATCAAGTAGATTCTGACTCATAGCAACCCCCATGGGATTTCGGAGACAGTGAATCTTCACAGAAGTAGATTGCCCAGTCTTCCTTCCACAGAGTGGCTGCTGGGTTTGAACCATCAACCTTCTGGTTAGCAGTCAAATGCCTTAAGGACTATGCCACAAGAGCTTCTGCCACTGTCACCAGGAAAGCTTAATGAAGCAGAAAGAGAAGCAGGAAATGTGAACTTTGCGTACCTCAGAATTTAGGTCATGTGGTCTTTCCATCCCTCTTGCACCTCCTCCTAAGTGTGTTCACATACCCTCTCTCTCCTCCTTTTGCTTCTCACTGTATGTTTTAAATTAGTTCAATATACCTTGTGATTGAAGCATTTTAACTTGCTTTGTGAGCCTTTCTGCTTGGTGATCTCTGAGGTAATTTGGTAGTGGATTTGAGGATTACCATTGCATCAAGGTAATTTCCCACAACATCAGTCAGGGTTATTTAACTCTTGAAACAACTCTCAAAATTAAGATGTTTAAACAATGTTTTGAGAGGCACTGGTGGTACAACTTTTAAGCACTTAGCTGCTAACCAAAATGTTGGTGATTCAAATCTACCCAGTTGCTCCATGGAAGAAAGACCTGATAGTCTGCTCCTATAAAAATTAAAGCCTAGCAATTATATTCTGTCACATCGGGTCACTCTGAACTAGAATCAACTTCACGATATCCAACAAAAACAACAAAGTGTTTGGGTTTGTTGTTGTTCACACAACAATTGAACATGGAGGTTCCTTGTCAGGAAGCTCTTCTGGGCAGCTCTCCTCAAAGCTGTGACTTGGGGACACGGGAAACTTCCACTTTGTTACTGTAAGTACTTGGGAATATGGGAAGAATGGAGGATTCTGTGTGGGAGGATTTTATGGGCCTGAACTAGAAATAGCACACATCAGTTCCACCCACATTCTATTGGCTAAAAGTAACTCAGGAGGTGTGCCCAAGAGCAAGGGAACCTGGAAATGTAGCTGAGCTTTGTAAACGAGGAGGAAAAGTTTACTGAGTTGTGAACTATCTGCCAGTTTTTGCTGGAGTGTAATTAGAAACTAATACAAACTCTTCAGGGAGGATGTGGGATATTCAGTCCTCAAATTTGTAGTGTAAAATTATTCTGTTTATTTACCTTGAGCCAAGGCAGTTGATGGTGGCATTTTCTTAAGTCAGTTATATAAAAATGGCACAATTGATGTCCATTTTAGAAAAATTAGAACATCGAGATTCAAGTGATTACTTGATATACGTTTTATTCAGTGGTGTAAGATATTGGTACAGTTAAGCTAGAAGGTAAGGAGTGTGTAGTTTGACCTTTTAAGATTACATTGAATAACAAAAATAGTTTAAACCAAACAAAAATGATTTAGTGAGTAGCGACTGGGGTCTTAAAATCTCACAAGCAGCTTTTGCAAGCTTGATGCAACAATTGGTCTGGAACAAAGAAGAATGAAGAAAACTAAAGAAGCATGGAAACAAATAGTGCAAGGGACTAGTGGACCATGTGAATCTCAGCCTACATTACCCTGAGACCAGAAGAACTAGCTGGTGCCCAGCTACCACTGTCAACCACTCAGAAAGGGATCAGTATAGGAAATCCTGGATAGAGTAGGAGAAAAATGTGGAATAAATCTCAAAATCATGAAAAAGATCAGCTTCCTGGGATAGAGACTGGTGAATCCCCTGAGACTATGGCCTCTCAACACCCTTCAGGCCTGGAATTGAACTCAATCCTGCAGCTTCCAGCCAAACAATAGACAAGCATATAAAGCAAACATTTATGTCAGGTAGGTACACTTAGAATGATCAACGATGGGATATCAGAAGGGCAGTATTTTCACAGGGAGATAGTTCAGAGGGCAAGAATTCATAGGAAAGAAGGACACAGGGAAAAGGTAACCACAGGGAGGAAGTGGGAAGAGAGTTGTTACATTGTGGGACTTGCATTCACTGTCATGAAAAAGAAATGTGTATGAACTGTTGTTTGGAAAATGAATTCATTCTTTAAACTTCCACTCAAATCACAATATATTTAAAAAATTTAGTTTAAACAAAGACCTAAATGTAGTAATAAAATTTTAGCACTAGAAGAAGCTTTAGAAATTACTTGAAGTGTTTATAAATGATAAAACATAAAGAGAAGGTACACTTCCTGAGCCCCTACAATACGTGGAGGTGGATACTCTATTCCATGGAGAGACACAAAGACTTGACTTAGCAAAGGTCACAGAGCTCATGAGAGAAGTGAGACTAGGATCTTAAACTTTAGATGATGACTTTATATGTTCTTCACATATATTTAAATAATAATAAACCTATGTAAACATGCTCCTCTTCCCAGCCATTCACGTGAACTTAATTTACAGTCCACTGAAATGGAAGGAAGACATGAGTAATGCCATTATTCTCAAAATGTGAGGCTAGCAGGTCTGCAGTGTTACATCTGTAATAGCATCATTTTCATGGCTTGTATGCTGTTTTTGCAAGTAGTGCCAAAGTATTTTGCCTGGTGGTCACCAAGTTGCAAGAGAAATGAGATATTCTTTTCACTGGTCTGGAAAACAGCAAGTTGCAGTGGCTGACTTCAGAATGACCCATTGTTCTGAGCCTAACAGGTGCAGGTTTCAACACTAAGGGTCTGATCCCATTACCACTCGAGTTGCATGGATCACTGACCTCGAAAGGGGTCTGCACACACATCAGTGTGGGATCTGTCATTTAGGAACCACGTTGACTAATCTGAATGGCTATTTAGAGCTGTGAATGGCATTTAACAGGCATCCCCCCATTCTTCCAGGCTCATTGAAGAATCTCAGTCCTTCTCCTCCTGCTCATTAGAACTGACACTTCCCAGGCCAGAGGGATGACCAGGGAGATTCGGAGAGGTGAAATCTTCATCTCAAAGGAGAAGGTACAGTTTTGGGCCAGCTGGGAATGAAAGAAACTATTGAGAATTGGAGCTTATGATTGTGTCTGCATTACAAGAAACACACAGTTATGTGGATTATCTCACAGATATATCTGCTTAAAAGTTAGATGATTTAATAAGTCATTTAGTTAAAAGGGATGACTTGTTCAGCTCTTATGCATATACCACATTGCCTAACCTTGATTTATGAAATAAACAGGCATTTTCCCAGTGACCAAAGCCCACTGCCATCAAGTCAATTCTAACTCATAGCAACCCTATAGGACGGAGTAGAAAAGCCTGATAGGGTTTCTAAGGATGTAAATCTTTACAGAAGCAGACTCCCTCATCTTTCTCCCATGGAATGGCTGGTGGGTTTGAACTGCTGACCTTTTGGTTAACAGCCCATTGCTTTAACTTCAGCACTACCAGAGCTCCTTTTACCCAGAGGAGCTGGTTTAATTTCTATGCCTCAATTTTATTTACTTTACTTAGTGTGTAGTTTGCTTTTTGTATATGATGGTCATATATATCACTTTGGCTAATTTCCTGAAATTAAAGTATAAGAAAGGGCACTACAGCTGTTAAGTAATTCAATAGAATTTTGAGAGTAGATGGCCACTTTATGGCTGTTCGATGGAGCAATTTTTTTTTTTTTTTTTTTTACTGGGTGCAAATTCAGCACTTTCCACCCTGGAATCCCATAGTTATAATCAGTTGCTTAATTGACTTTCTACTGATTGATCAAAGGCCTCATATAGAAGCACAGAAATAACCTGTGTCTAAAACACTAGACGGGAGCTCTGGTAGTATAGTGACTAAGGCACTTGACTGCTAACCAGAAGGCTGGCGGCTCAAACCCACCAGCCACTCCTCAGAAGAAAGATGGGGCAATCTACTTCCATAGTGATACCACCTCAGAAACCCAAGGAGGGGTCGCTATGAGTTGGGTCCGACTCAACGGCACATAACAACAACAACAGCAACAACAACAAAACACTAGACAGAAATTGTTTTCTTAGGTCTTGGTTATCTAGTTAGTCCCTCTATTCTGATAAATGCTGATGTAGTCTACAGCTGTGAATATGATTATAAGGAATGATGCTAATGGGAAGAATAATTTCTTCCTTATACATTTTAGGGATAGTCTGAGAAGTCTTTCTACAAGCAATACTCTGGAAAATTTTCTATTATTTTGAAGGAGTAGCACTGTGGCCTTCACGTGTTAACTATGTATCATACTAATTAGTGATTTTATTTATTCATTCTGCAAATTGTTGAACACATGCTATAAGCAAGAAGTTGGGATACAAAGGTAAGTGAGACATGATGCTGGCCTTTAATTAGCTGAGGAGAGAGATAAACTCCTAACCACCACCATGATGTGATAAGGGTTTTTGTCCATATATAAGAACTGTTATAAGAGTGTGGAAGAGGGATGAAGGCTTTTGACAAGGAAAGTCAGAGAAGGCATCACAGAGAAGCTTGGTGGGATTTGTCCAGGAAGGGTGGGGAAGGACCTTCTAAGTATGTATGCAGAAAGATAGAGAAGTGAGTGTGAAAGGCATGTCCAGGAAAGAGAGAGTCTTCCATGCAGCTACTGCATGGAGTACATGTGGATGTAGTATGTGGCACTATGATGTCTAAATGTAGAAATGTAATGAGGAGGGCAGAAATCTCAGCCCATGTGCTCCAGAGCAAAGGTAATGTAACTTATTTATTTACTTATTGTTCTAGTAATCACCTTATTTTTTAAAGCTTTCATTCCACCATGTGAAGGCAACTTAATCTTCATCCTTTGAGGTATCCCTCCTCCTTTCCTCAGGTTGCCCTAATTTCCAGGTAGCTTATTGGTGAGGGTACAGGATGGGGGCATCAGGCTTTAGTTGCCAACTCTCCAAGCTGGCATCTGATTAGATGATCACCTTCCTGCCTGGCTCTCGGTCATAAGGTCTTGACAGCTGTTTCTAGGCCATTCTTGGAAGGGGACTATGTTGTTTACCAGACCTAGGAATCAGCCCATGGCTCCTCAGCTCTGTGAAGCTGTCTAATGCCCCGTTTTCATTAGACACGTTTACTCTCAGCTCTAGCTGCCCATCTGGGGCTTTATTTCGGGAGCAAAGCATGGAACCTTCTGATATTGGATCCCACAAACATATTAGAGAAGTGTTGCTCCCCTACTCTCCTCCATCCCAGGAAGATCAGGGTACAATGTCCCTCTTTCTCAGCGACTCTCAGCTTCTAGGCTCTCATTATTTCCTTTCCTCCTTTCTTCCCAACTAGAGCAGCTTCTTTCTTTCTCTTATATTTATTTATTTATTTAAGAAGGAATTAATTTCTTTAACTTTATATTATGATTTGGGTGAAATTTTACAGTGCAGATTCATTTTCCATCTGACAGTTCATACATGGTTTATTTTGTGACACTGATTACAATCCCCACAATGTAAGAATATAACACCTTTCTTCCCACTTCCTCCCTGTGGTTACCCTTTCCCTGTGTTGTTCTTACATAGCTTTCTCCCTATGCAAATGCTATCCTTCTGATCTCCCATGGTGGATTGTTCTAAGGAGTGTATCTCTCTGGTATAATTGCTCAGCTCATAGACCTGTCTATTGTTTGTCTGAAAGTTGAGCCACAGGAGTGAGTCCAATTCCAGGCCCAAAAGGTGACTTGGGGGAAGGGGGGACAGTCTTAGGGATTTTACTAGTCTCTCTCAGACCAGTAAGCTTGGTCTTTTCATGCTTTTGAATTTTTGTTTCACATTTTTCTCTCATTCTATCTGGGATCTCCAATTTTGGTCCCTTTCCAAGTGGTTGGCATTGGTAGCTGGGCACCATCTAGTTCTTCTGGTCTCAGGGTCATGTAGTCTGAAGTTCTCATGATCTGGCAGTCCCTTGGACTAATTGTTTCCATGTGTCTTTGATTTTCTTCACTCTTCTTTGCTCTGGATGAGGAGAGACTAATAGTCGCATCTTAGATAGCCACTTGCAAGCTTTGAAGACCCTAGTCACTACTCACCAAAGCAGGATGTTGTTGTTGTTGTTGTTATTTGCCGTCAAGTCGGCCCCGACTCATAGCGACCCCTCTTTGGGTTTCCGAGGCATTATCACTACGGAAGTAGGATTGCCCAACTTTCCTTCCGAGGAGTGGCTGGTGGGTTTGAACCGCCAGCCTTCTGGTTAGCAGTCAAGTGCCTTAGGCACTATGCTACCAGAGCTC
>NW_006921600.1:7884833-7893439 GCF_000298275.1 Orycteropus afer afer
AATAAGGAAAATGCAAAAAGAAAAACAAGGAATGGGAAGAACCACAAGAAAGAAAAAAATGGGAACCAGCAAAAACGAAGAGAGATAAAGCAGAAAACTACAACCTGGGAAGGGAAGGAGAAAGAACAATAATAAAAAGGATAGCAAAAAAATTTTTTTAAGAGACAAAAACAAACAAACCAAAAAAAAAAAAAAAAAATCTGGGCAGGGCAAGGTAGGGCACCCACGCTCTGTCAGAGCACACAGACCGGGATTCCTACTGTCCCAGAAGGTGAATGGGAGGAATGGCCACACCTCCATTCACCAAGAGGGTGTGAGGTATAAGAGTAACAAGGGGAATATCACACCTTTCCAGTCCTCAGTATCTGGTATGTCCTTGCAGTCCCCAGCAAGTGGAACCTATTCTTAGGTCCCTGGAATCTGAGAGAACACTGTTGCTTTAAATATCCCAAATGATGGAATCACTTGTAAACATTCAAAATGGCTGTGCCCTCCGGACAGCCAAAAGTCCACAGCTCAGCCCATCTCCCTCTTCGCTGCTTCCCCTTTTATTCACCAGCCACCAGTGCAGTCCTCTGTGCAGTTCCTGGCTAGCAGGGTTGATTTTTCAGTTAATTCTTAGATCCTAACACTAGTTGGCAATCTCCAAGCTGTCCTGTTGTCAAGATAGCTGACTATCCAGAGCTCCATATGTCTTCTGTTTTGGTGTTTTTATACAGGTTCTTCTACTAGTTGGAATTTAGTCCACTTCTGTATCCTTCCTGTCAAAGCTCAGGGCTTTGAAAGGAAAATACAGATATTTTCTGTATCTGTGTTAATTGGTTCCTCTCTTCTTTGTTGAAGAGGGTCTGTGTAGTTTGTCTGCCTATTCTGTCATCTTACAGGAACTCCCAATATATGTGGATATTTTTGTAGAAATATTGTATGGCAAACTTATATACAGTCATGGATACAATCCTATTTACCTGTCCATACCTGATTTTCTTGCTCATCTACCTATGTATCCACCTGTAGATTAGTTTTGTTGTTACTGATAATGCAGAATTGTGTATGTAATAGTATTTACTTTGTTGTTTGTACCTTTTATGGCACCTCTAGTGTTATTGTTCTGGTCACATGCTTTTGTTATATTGCCTTTCCCTTCACCTGAATCAAGACTTGTCTTTTAACTAGCCAACAGTTTTCCATCTCCTCCCCTTTTATCCAATAAGCAACAAAGAAAGTTTCCTTTCATATCTAAACCTTTTTTTAAAATTTTTTTATTTTGAATTGGGTAAAAGTTTACAAAGCAAATTCATTTTCCATACACCAGTTCATACACATTTTGTCTCATTACACTGACTGGAATTCTCCACAATGTAACAGCTCTCTTCCCACTTCCTCCCAGTAGTTACTTTTTCCCTTAACTTTCCTTGATTTTTTTATAATGAATTCATACAATATTTGTCCTTTTGTGACTGACTTATTTCACTCAGCATAATGTCCTCCAAGCTCATGCATATTATGCATGAGTTAATTTGCCAGAGTTAATGAATTAATATGCATGAGTTAATTATGTGTAATGAGTTAATTTTCAGATTTGTCATTATTCTTTAATGTTGCATAGTATTCTATTGTATGTATGTACCATAATTTGTTTATGCAATCATGTGTTGATGGGCACTTGCATTATTTCCATATTTTAAATATTGTGAATAGTGCTGCAATGAACGTGGGTGTGCATATGTCTCTTTGTGTCCCAATCTCACTTTTTAAAGACATATTCCTAGTAGTGGGATTGCTGGATCAAATGATATTTCTATTTCTAACTTTTTAAGGAAACACCATACCATTTTCCACAGTGGTTGCACCATTTTACAGTCCCACCAGCATAAGAGTTCCAGTTTCTCTATACTCTTACTAGAATTTTTTGTCTTCTGTCTTGTTGAACTTTGCTATTATTTCTGGAGTGAGATGATACATCATTGCTTTGATTTGCATCTCTCTAATGGTTGCTAATGATTGCAAACATTTCTTCATGTTGTTGGCTGCCTGAACATCTTTGGTGGTGTCTGTTTATGCCCTTTGCCCATTTTTGAATTGAATTTTTTTTTTTTTTGGATGTTGAGGTGTTGAAGTTTTCTAGCAATGTTAAAGATTAGTCCCTTGTCAGATATGTCATTACCAAATATTTTTTTCCCAATCTATAGGTTCTCTTTTTACTCTTTCATAGAAGTCTTTTGATGTGTACATGAATTTAATTTTTATAAGGTTCTAGTCATCTAATTTCTGTTCTGCTATTTGTATATGTGACGTTATTTTTGGTAGTCTGTTTATGCCATAAATTAGGACCCCTAACTTTGCCCCTATTTTATCATTGACAAATTTTATAGTTTTGGGTTTTACACTTAGGTCTTTGATCTATATTGAGTTCATTTTTGTGTTCTGTGTAAGCTATGGATCTTCCTTCATTTTTCTGCAAATGGATATCCAGTTTTGCCAGCACTATTTGTTAAAGAGACTATCTCTTCCCCATTTAATGGGTTTCAGTTTTTTGTCAAGATCAGCTGTCATACAAGAGATCTACATAAATGGAAGAACATGTCTTGTTCATGGATAGGAAGACTGAATATTGTGAAAATATTGACGTACTACCCAAAGCAATCTACACATTCAATGCAATCCCAATCCAGATTCCATCAACATTTTTTAAGGACATGGAAAAAACAATCACTAATTTCATATGGGAAGGAAAGAGACCTCAGATAAGTAAAGCACTGCTAAAGAAGAAAAACAAAGTAGGAGGTCTCACACTCCTGGATCTCAAGACCTACAATATGGACACAGTAGTTAAAACAGCATGGTATTGTGCCTGCTTCAGGAGTACATGTATTAAACTTGGAATAATACAGAGAATATTAGCATGGCCCTTGTGCTAGGATGACATACAAATTCATGAAGTGTTCCATACTTTTTTTTGTGAACAGGAACATACCCTAGACCAAGGATAGATTTAGCTGAAGATAATCTTACGTATGCACTTGTGCTACAAAATTAGTCACACACATTGCAGAAGCAACAGAAGACAGAGATGGAGTAACCTCTCAGGGACAACCATACACCTTGAGAGAGAGAATCACTGGGTCTGCTAACTTGGGACCATGGTCTCAGGGGACACCAAGCTCAATTGGCCCAACATAGTACCTGCTAAAGGGGCAGAGAAGTCACACCTTCGGACCTCCTCTAACTCCACAAGAGGAAGACAGAGTCACCATTAGTAGCCCAAATCCTATCCCTGCAAGGCCAGACATGCCACCTCCCTCCAACCCTGACACCAACTTCCTCCCTCAGCACCCACTACCTCTCTGCTGGGTTCAATAATTTGCTGCAGTGGCCACACAGAACTCACAGATTATGGGGTTTATTAGGTAAACATCAGGCTACAATTCAAGTTCAGGAAAAATGCTCAGTCTCTCTCAGCCTGCCGTCTCTCAGCCAACAGTCTCTCTCAGTCTCTCTCCCAGAAGCATGTGTCTCTCAGTGTCTCTCTGTCAACAATGTATGTCTCTTTCTCAGCACTATGTGTCTCTCAGGAGCGCATTTCTCTCAGCAACATATCTTCCTTACCAGCAGTCAGAGAGACTTTTTGCCTCTAGGAGGGCTCCTTTTGAGCCTGGCAGAGTGGCCAAACTAACCAATCATGACATTAGAATTCTAAGCACCTGAGAGAGAGCAAACTTCCCAGAACATTGCTTTGTGCCACTCTCAACAGAAATACCCCAGGTAGATAACTTTAACAATCAAGAGCTCCTCAGTTGCTCACAGAAAATTCCACCATGGAGTTTACAAAGACTTATGGCTAGAAAAGCCATAATTTACTACACCAGAGTACATAAAAATCTTGTTCTAAAACCTACTTTGGTGAGTAATGACTGGGGTCTTAAAAGCTTTTGAGCAGCTATCTAAGATGACACTATTGGTCTCCTCTCATCTGAAGCAAAGAGTGAAGAAAATCAAAGGCATCTGGAAACAATTAGTCCAAGGATGTGATGGATCCTGAGACCAGAAAAACTAGATGGTGCCCAGCTACCAAAGCCAACTGCTCAGAAAGGGATCAAACCTGGAAATCCTGGATAGAGTGGGAAGAAAAATGTGGAACAAAATTCAAAAACACAAAAACTGACCAGAATTACTGGTTGGATAGTCTGGTGGGACTCCTAAGACTATGACCCTGGGTTACCCTCCAGGCCTAGAATTGGACTCACTCCCATGGATTGACTCTCAGCCCAACAGTAGAAAGACTTACATGTAGCACACCTACCCCAGGGTGATGCACTCACCTACTCTAGGGAGATACACCCCTTAAGCAATCTGTCATGAGGGACCGGAGGGACAGCATTCACATAGAGGGAAAGCTGAAAAGACAAGAGGGCATAGTTAATAAGGGAACAGGGAGGGGATAGTCACAGAAATGGGAGGGGAGGAGAGTTTGTTATGGTTGGGCATGGTAATTGGGGCATGAAATCAAATGTACACAAACTGTTGAATGTAAAACAAATTTTGCTCTGTAAATTTGTACCCAAAGCACAATAAAATAAAAATAAATAAATAAATAAAAAATAAAAATAACCTGGGGGGTGGGGAGACCAGCATGGTATTGGTACAATGATAGATAGACCAATGGAACAGATTTGAAAACCCAGAAATAAACCCATTCTTCTATGGACAGCTGATCTTTGACAAAGGACCAAAAACACATTAAATGAGGCAGCTGGAGGTGGGGTGGATAGCCTCTTTAACAAATGGTGCTGGTAAAATTGGATATCCACTTGCAGAAAAATGAAACAAGACCCATACCTCACTTCATACACAAAAATGAACTCAAGTTGGATCAAAGACCTAACTGTAAAACCCAAAAATATAAAGCTCATCAAAGATGAAACAGGGCCAAATCTAAGAGCCCTAATCTATGGCTTAAATAGACTATCAAGCATAAACCCAAAATGCACAGGCAGTGGAAGAGAAGCTAGATGACTGGAACCTTTTAAAAATTAATTTTTTATGTGCATCAAAAGACTTCTCCAAAAGGATAAAGAGAAACTACAGATTGGGAAAAAATATTTGGCTATGACATATCTAACAAAGGACTTATCTCCAAAATTTATACAAAACTTCAGCATCTCAACACCAAAAAGACAAAGAACCCAATTCAAAAATAGGCAAGGGATATGAACAGATACTTCACTAAAGAAGATAATACTGGTGGCCAATAAACACATGAAGAAATGCTCATGACCATTACCCATTAGAGAAAAGCAAATCAAGACAACAGTGAAATATTATCTCACCCCAGCAATAATAGCAAAGTTCAACAAGACAGAAAATAAAATGTTGGTGAGGATGAAGAGAGATTGGAACTCTCATACACTGGTGATTGTTGTTGTTAGGTGCCGTTGAGTCTTGTCCAACTCATAGCGACCCTATGCACAGCAGAAATATGCACACCCTATAGCATAGTGCCTAAGGCACCTGACTGCTTACCAGAAGGCTGGTGGTTCAAACCCACCAGTCACACCTTGGAAGGAAGGTTGGGAAATCTATCCGTAGTGATACTGCCTCAGAAACCCAAGGAGGGGTTGCTATGAGTTGGGTCCAACTAGATGGCATGTAACAACAACAATAACAACAACATACACTAGTGGTGGGACTGCAAAATGGTACAACCATTATGGAAAATGGAATGGCATTTCCTTAAAAAACTGAAAATAGAAATACCATTTGATCCATCAATTCCATTACTAGGAATATATCCTAAACAGGTGAGAGACAGGACACAAACAGACATATGCACACCCATGTTCATTGCAGCACAATTCACTATAGCAAAGAGATGGGAACAACCTAAATGCCCATCATCAGATAAGTGGATAACCAGACTATGGTGCATTCACACAATGGAATACTATGCAACATTAAAGAATAATGAAGAATACACGAATCATCTCACAACATGAATGAGTTTGGAGGACATTATGCTGAGTGAAATAAATAAGTCAATTGCAGAAGGACAAATATTTTATGAGCCCATTATTGTAAAAAGTCAAGGCAAGGTTTACTTAGGGAAGGAAAGTCACTTCATTGGTTACTGGGGATGGGAGGGAAAGGGAAGGGAAAAAAAAAGATTAGATGTTCATAGGTGAATGGATCTATTTCTGGGTTCTCAATTCTGTCCTATTGGTTCTATGTGTCTATCATTGTACCAGTACCAGGCTGTTTTGACTACTATGGCTGTATAGTAGGTTTCGAGATAGGGAAGTGTGAGACTTCCTATTTTGTTTTTTCTTTCAGTAGTGCTTTGCTTATCCAAGCTCTAGTTCCTTTCCATATAAAATTAGCAAATGCCATTTTCAAGTCCTTAAAGAATGTTGATGGAACCTGGATCAGAATTGCTTTCAATCTATAGATAGTTTTGGGTAATACTGACATTTTCACAAGGTTCAGTCTTCCTATCTATGAACATGGTATGTTCTTCCATCGATGTATATAATAGTGTAAAACTGGCTTCAGCTAGCCATACTTCATTAAGTCCAAAAGGAAAAAAAAAAAAAAAAAAAAACTGTTCTAATTTTGAGCAAAAAATCCAGTTCTGAGAACAGCTAACATTAGTCTGTAATTTAAAACAAAATGAGGGCTAATGTTTCATGGATTGACACAGTGTCTGTAGTGATTGGCTTAGGCATAGTAGGGATCATGAGGCTGGCACAGGACTGGACAGTGTTTCATTCTTTTGTACATAAGGTCACTATGAGTCAGAGATGACACAATGGCACATAGCAACAACAACGTTTCATGTTGCTTTGTAATCCCAACTCCTTACACAGAACCAGAAATGTACTTTTCCAAACTCCGGCAAGCACTGATATTGATTGGACACTGCACATGCACATGCACCGTCCCCCAAAACCACATGGTTTCTTTTATGTCCCTGGTATGATTTATTCCAAACTATTTTATCTTTTTGATAGCTACTATAAATGGTATTGCTTTCTTTATTTACTTTTCAGAGATCTCTTTGTTGATGCAGAGGAACCCAACTGATTTTTGTATGGTGATCTTGTATCCTGCCACTTTGTTGAATATTTCAATTATTTCCAGTACTTTTCTTGCGGAGTCTTGATTTTTCTATGTATAAGATCATATCATCTGCAAATAGAGATAGTTTTACTTCTTTATTGCCAATTTGGATGCCATTTATTTCTCTTCCTTGTCTTATTGCCCTGGCTAGGACTTACAATACAGTGTTGAATAGATGTAGTGATAGAGGGCATTCTTGGTCTGGTTATTGCACTGAGGGAAATGCTTTGAGTCTCTTTCTCTCGAGAATAATATTGGGTTTTGGTTTTGCATATATCTCCTTTATTATCTTGAGAAATTTCCCTTTTATTACTATTTTGCTGAGTTTTTTTAAATTAGGAATTGTTGCATTTTATCAAATGTCTTTTCTGCATCAATTTATATGATGTTGTGGTTCTTTACAGTTGTTTTATTTATGTGATGGATTTCATTTATTGTTTTTCTAATGTTGAACCATTATTTATTTATTTTATTTATTGTGAAAAGTTACAGAGCAAATTCACTTTCCATACAGCAGTTCACATACACTTTGTCTCATGACATTGAAATTCACCACAATGCAATTGCTCCCCTCCCACTTCCTTCCGACAATCACATCTACCCTGTGTCCATCCCTTCATGCACCCCTACCCCCTGAGCTATCTTTCTGTGCATAAGCAGCCCTTCCTTCTCCCATGATTGTTCTCTCCAGGGAGTGTATCTACCTCAGGAAAATGTTCAACTCCTATAATTGTCTTCTCTTTGGCTGGAAGCCACAGGTGTGGGTTGAATTCCTTACCTGAAGGGCAGCTAGGAGCCATAGTCTCAGTGGTTCCACCAGGCTCTATTGGACCAGCAAACCTGGTCCACCCCCCTTTTTTTTCCAAATGATTTTGAGTTTTGTTCCACATTGTTCTCCCTCTCTATCCAGGATCTTCTACATAGATCCCCCTCCAAGTGATTGACAGTGGTAGCTGAGCACCATCTAGTTCTTCTGGTCTCATAGTCATATATGCTGCAGATCATATTGTGCACCCATCACTAGCACTAATTATTTCCATGAATCTTTGGTTTTCTTCATTCTTCTTTGCTCTGGATAAGGATAGACCCATTGTTGCATCTAGATGGCTGCTTGCAAGCTTTTAAGATCTCAGTCCTGGGGAGATCTGGCAAGATGGCGGACTAGGCAGAAAGACTGCACAGACCCTCTTCAACAAAGAAAAGACATAGAAGATAATCCTGAACTCCTGAGCCCTGAAGGAAAGGATATACAAGTGGACTAAACCCCAACTAGCTGAAGAATTTGCGTGAAAATACCAAAAAAGGAGACAGATGGAGCTGCGGTCTGGCAGCCATCCTGAGCAATCCTGAGGGCACAGACTGCTTGAAGATTCCTGAGTGATGGTAAGACATAAGAATTAACCTAAAAATCACCCTGCTAGCCAAGGACTGCACGGAGGACTGTGCATGGTGGCTGGGGAACAAACAGAGAAGGTGAAGAGAAAGGTGGGCTG
>NW_006921600.1:7900624-7902455 GCF_000298275.1 Orycteropus afer afer
CTTGAATCTTTATTATTTCCTTTCTTCTGGTGACTGTAGGTTTTTCTTGCTGTTCTTTCTCTAATTGTTGGAGATATTGGCTTAAAGTGTGGTTTTGGTTCTTTTTTCTTTTTTGATGTGTGCATTTATTGCTATAAATTGGCCTCTGATCACTGCTTTTGCTGTGTCCCAAAGATTTTGGTATGTTGCATTTTCGTTCTTGTTTGATTCAAGGAATTTTTTAATTTCAATTTTGATTTCTTCTCTTACCCACTCTTTCTCAAGGAGAGTGTGGTTCAGTTTTCATGTGTTTACTCTTTTTCCATCGATCTTCCTATTGTTGATTTCTAATTTGATTGCATTATAATCTGAGAAGATGCTTTGCAGTATTTCAATGTTTTTAAATTTATGAAGGCTTGCTTTATGGCCTAACATATGGTCTAACATGGAAAATGTTTCCATGCACTGGAAAAGAATGCATATTGTGTTTTTGTTGGGTGAAATGCTCTGTAGATGTCTATAAGGTCAAGTTGGTGGATTGTATTGTTTAGCTCTTCTGCATCTTTGTTGAGTTTCTATCCAGTTGTTCTATCTTTCAATGAAAGTGGTATGTTAAAATCTCCCACTATGACTGTGGAGTTATCTATTGACTTTTCAACTCTTTTAAAGTCTGATATATGTATTTTGGGGCTCTTTCATTGGGTCCATAGATATTTATTATGGTTATATCTTCATGTTCAATTGATCCTTTAATCATATAGTGTCCTTCCTTGTCTTGTATGGAGGTTTTTGTCTTAACGTCAATTGGATCAGAAATTAATATTGGTACTCCTGCTCTTTTACTGTTGCCGTTTGCTTGATATATCTTTTTCCAACATTTGATTTTTAGTCTATTTTTGTCTTTATCTCTAAGGTGTTTCTCTTGTAGACAGCATATTGATGGGTTTTGTTTTCTTATCCAGTCTGCAACTGTCTATCTCTTGAATGGTGTATTTAATCCATTAACATTCAATGTAATTATTGAGAAGTATGAATTGGTTGCTGTCATTTTGTTACATGTTTTTTTGTGGTTTCCTGGTTTCTTTGTTCCATATTATTTTCTGTGCTGAGCTTTTTATGTTTATGAACTGTATTATCATTTCCTTTGTTGCTGTTGTTTAATATTTGCTGAATATTTGTGCTTGTCCTCTCTTTATTGTGATGTGAAAATTTATAATTTTTCTTTGAGGTTACCCTTTGATTTATAATTTTCTCCCTGAGTTTAGAACAGTCCATTATATCATGCAACTCACTTGACTTCCTCACCATTTAGAAGTTGTGTAACTACACAGTATTTTCCCTTTTTTTGGTTTGCAGTTGTCCTAATTTGCCAATTGATGTCTCTGGTTCCCTGTTACAATCTTGTAAGCGTGGTTTCTGGGTTATGTCTTCTTGTGTATTAATGGTCAGTTGTTATTTGCTATTTTTGGTTCTCTGTTCAAAGGAATCCCTTTAGTAACTCTTATAAAGTTGGTCTGGTTTTAGAAAATTCCCTTAGTTTCTGCTTATCTGGAAATCTCCTAATTTCACCATCATATTTGAGGGACAATTTTACTAGGTATATAATTCTTGGATGAAAATTTTTCTGTTTCAGGGTTTTATATGTACCATCCCATTGCCTTCTCACTTGCATGGTTTTTGCTGAGAATTCAGAGCTTATTCTTACTGGTTGTCTTTTGTAAGTAACTTCTTGTTTTTCCCATGTTGCTTTCAGGATTCTTTCTTTGTATTTGGTTTTGATGAGTTTGATGATGATATGTCTTGGTGATTTTCTTTTGGGGTCTATCCTGTTTGGGGTTCATTGGACTTCCTG
>NW_006921600.1:7903115-7917258 GCF_000298275.1 Orycteropus afer afer
AACAATTGAATAACCATCAAAAAAGTAAAAGCAAATGGACAAAAAATACACCATGTAATCACACAGGAATAGTAACCAAAAAAAGGAAAAAGGGAAAAAGAAGAAGAAGAAAAAAATAACCCTGCAATATCTGGGGGTTTGGTGAGGGGGCAAGAAGAAGAAGAAGGTGGAGAAGGAGAATAATGTAGAAAATATAAGAAAAGAAAAGGGAAAAACAAGGAATGAGGTAACCATGAGAAAGAAAGAAAAAAAAAAATGCAACCAGGGACAAGGAAAGAAATAAAGCTGAAAATAGAACCTGGGAGGGGAAGAATAAAGAATAGTAAAAAAGTAATAATAGTAATTGTAGTTTTAATACAGACAAAAACAAACAAACTAAAAAACAGAAAAAAGAAAAAAAATATTGGGGCAGGTCAGGGCAGGGCACTGAAGCTCTGTCTGAGCACACAGACAGGGATGGAATTCCTGCCAGCCTAGAAAGTGGGTGGGAGTGAGGGATGGCAGCACCTCTGTTCATCAAGAGGGTGTGGGGTATAAGAGTAACAAGAGGAATGTCGCACCTTTCCAGTTGTTTGGGTCTGTAATGTTCTTGGGGTTCCTCACAAGTGGACCCTGTCATTAAATCCCTGCAATCTGGGAGAACGCTGTCACTTTAAATATCCAAAATGGTCAAGCTGCTTGTAAACATTCAAAATGGCTGTACCTTCCAGATAGACAAAAGTCCACAGCTCAGCTTGCCTTCCTCTTCGCTGCTTCCCCTTTTATTCCCCAGGCACCAGAGCAGTCCTCTGTTCAGTCCCTGGCTAGCAGGGCTGATTTTTAGGTTAATTCTTAGGTCCTACCACCACTCAGCAATATCCAAGCTGTCTGTGCCATCAGGATCACTGCCAGACTTCAGCTCTCTGTGTCTCCTTTTTGGTGTTTTCATGTAAATTCTTCCGCTAGTTGGAGTTTAGTCCACTTCTATATTCTTCCCTCCAAGGCTCACGGGTCCAGGATTATCTTCTGTACCTATGTTAATTGTTTCCCCTTTTCTTTGTTGAAGAGGGTCTGTGCAGTCTTTCTGCCTATTCTATCACATTACCGGAACTCCCTGTTGAACCATTCTTGCATACCTGGTATAAATCCACTTGGTCATGGTGTATTTATTTATTTTTTTAATATGTTGTTGGTTTTTTTGGCTGGAGTCTATTGATGAGCAATTTGTTGAAGTTTTTTTGCATCAGCATTTATGAGGGATATTGGTCTATAGTTTTGCTTTCTAGTGCTGTCTTTGCCTGGTTTTGGTGTCAGGGTTATGCTTGCTTAGTATCAACTAGAGTTGCCTTTTTAATCTTGAGAGGGTGGGATGTAAGGATGGAGGTGGTGATGGGGAGTCTTTGCTCTTAGCCATCGTGTATTCCACCCCCCCCTTTTTTTTTTGTTTAGGCCCTGTTCTGGTTACCTAGTGCCAGTCTGACAGGAATATACCACAAATAGGAAGACCTTAACAAACAGGAGTTTATTCTTACATTTTTTTTTCTTTAAGTCCAAGTTCAAAGTGCCAGGCTCTGGGTGAAAGCCCCTCAACTCTGGGGTCCAGCTCTGCCTTTTGTTCCTGGTCCACTGGAGCTAGAGGCTTTTCTTCACTCAGACAGCTGCTAGCTGCTGAGGCTGAGAAGCCCCAAAGTTGACAAGTAAAAAGGCACAGTCCCGATGTTACCAAACCACACAGCAGGCCATTAACTTAAGTCTACTGTAAGTCCCAAGGTTGGCAGAGCATAGCAGGCTGCTGAGCAATGACACGGCTACATGCAGGGTCCAAGTATGCCATAAGCTAGAGACCACTCCCAAGGCTTCTCCTTATATACAGGAAGCAGACCACATCCCAAAGGCAGCTAGCTACTCAGCTGCTTGTGGTAGATCCCACCATGGAGTTGATTGCTAGTCTCATCATGGGGAATAACTACCACCAGCTGTCCAGCCACTCAACCAGGCCCAGCCAAGTTGACACACAAACTGAACTACCATAGGCCCTGTGTTCTTTTAATTTCTTCTGAAGATTGGGTTTTTCAAACTAAAAAAACCAGATCCCGTTTTCCCCTGCTTTTCATCTTATAATCCCTTTTCTGAGGTACCAACTCAAACCCAAACTCACTGCCACTGAAGCATTTCCAACTCATAGAAATCCCTCCCTGGGTTTCCAAGGCATTATCTCTACAGAAGTAAATTGCCTAATCTTCCTTCCAAGGAGTGGCTGGTGGCTGTGAACTGCCAGCCTTCTGGTTTGCAGGCAAATGCCTTAGACAGTACACCACCAGAGTTCCCAGTTACCAGCAAAAGGACTCTGACTCATGGTGACTTCATGTGTGTCAAAGAAGAACTGTGCACCATACGGTTTCAGTGATTGATTTTTCAGAAGAGGACCACCAGTCCTTTTTTCTGAGGTACCTCTGGGTGGACTCAAACCTTCAACCTTTTGGTTAGCAGCCAGATGTGTTAGCATGTATCATCTAAGGCAAGAGATCCTGAAAGGTATAGATCAGGGTTCTTTACTGCAGTTATACTTCACTATCCCCTCTGATCTCTTTAAAACAAATACCAATGCAATAGGCCCCACTTCCAGAGCTTCTGATGTAATTGGTCTGGGATGAGGCATAGGCAATGACATTGTTTTAAGAATTCCCCCAGGAGGTTCTTATGTGTAGTTAGGACCAAGAAGTGCTATTCTAGCTGAAGCCTGAAGGAAAGGTCCAAACTATTAAAGAAAATGAAAAAAAAAAAAAAAAAAAATGCTAACAGGGATTTGCTTTTGGTTTTAATATTGTAAGCATTATGTAGGCCAAGTAGGTCAGCCCTACATTTGGAAGACTCTTGAATGCCCTAATGAGATCTGGTGGCATAATGGAAAGGTGTTTTGGTTGCTAACCAAAAGGTCAGCAGTTCAAACCTACCAGCTGCTCCATGGAAGGAAGATGGGGCAATCTACTTCCATTAAGATTTACAGCCTTGGAAATCCAACGAGGGTCACTATGAGTTGGAATGGAGTCAGTGGCAGTGAGTTTATTTTTTGGTTTTTTTGAATGCCCTACTAGAGTTTTTCTTTATCATGTAGGGAATATAAGATATTGAAGGGAAAGTGAACTATTATTTACTGAATGCCTGCTCTGTGCTAAGTCCTATGCTTTAGATACTTATTTAACTTCAGCCTGATAAGACTCCTTGCAAGATAGACCTATAACCCTCTACTTTGCAGATGGGGAAATGGAACTCAGTGAAGTTATATAAATTTCTCAAGTTTATTGGGCAAGCAAATGGCAGGTCCCAGATTTAGAATCTGGGTTTGGTTGTGGTTTTAATCACAAAAGGTATAGTTCAGGGTTCATAGTCTGTCTGCTTCCAAATCCAGGCTGTTTTCATGAAATACCATTTTCCTCCAAAGTGATATGATAAGAAATATATTAGTTGAATAAATCAGTGAATAGTTCTATTAACAAAATAGTTGAAGGGAAAAAGATTAATTAGTTGCTGTTAAGTCTCCTGGGACTCATGGCAAACCCACGTGTATTGCGGTAGAACTGTGATCCACAGGGCTTTCAAGGGCTAGTTTTTTAGGAGTAGATCACCAAGCCTTCATTTTGAGGTGCCTCTGGGTGAACTCAAGCCACCAACCTTTCAGGTTAGCAGCACAGCTCTAATCATTTGTACTACCCAGGGACTCCAGGCCAAAATGTTAACCCTAAGGAAATGGATTAGCTGGCAGGCTGTTGCTATCGTTTGTTTGAGGTACTGATCATTATCCATTAAACTATGATTATTATTTAAGTCGGAAGCTTTTTCTGAGCATAGATAATTTAGGGAACCAGAATTTAACACAAACAATACATTCTCTTGCATTTGTTCTATAAAAATATGATTCTTTACTCAGTTGTTGGTTTCTATAATTAATTTTAGCATTTTTTTTCTTGCATAATTAGAATGTAATGATACAGCATCACAGTCAGAGCAGAGGTAGAAAACCAAACTCCTAAGGATAGATCAGGGAGCTCTGGTGATGTAGTACCAAAAGCATTTGACTCCCAACCAGAAGGGCTGGTGATTCAAACCCACCAGCCATTCCTTGGAAGGAAGACTGGGCAATCTACTTTCATAGAAATACTGCCTTGAAAACCCAAGGAGGGGTTGCTATGAGTTGGAACTGACTTTATGGCACTGAAGTTGTTTTTTTTAAGTATAGATAAAAGGCACTCTGGTGGTGTAGCACCTAAGGCATTTGACTGCTAACCAGAAGGTTGGCAATTCAAAAACACCAGCCAATGTGTGGAAGGAAGATGGGGCAATCTACTTCCATAAAGATTTACTGCCTTGGAAACCCAATGGGGTCACTATGAGTCAGAATGGATTCAATGGCAGTGAGGAGTCTAAATAAAGTACACTTACTACTATTTTGAATGAGATGTACCTAATCTTCCCTTTATTTATATACTTACATATATAAAGGGGAATATTTTATTTTCACCTATAGGTTGTTTCAGTCTCTTTTGATGATAGTTATCAGCATTATTCAGACAAAATTTGCTAATTATTTCCTTAAATATGACCACTAACTTTCTCCTTATCATTGTTTAGGACACATAAATATCTGTGCTTGTTGTCTCCATTTTTTTTTTTTTTTTCTTAAGATGAGGGTAGAAGAAGCTGAGAAGAAGCTGTCCTGATGGAAGAACTGTATCCTGAGTCAGTTCTAATCCTGAATTGTAACCTGTTACTGCCCTAATAAATCCCATAATCATGAGTATTGTCTGTGAGTCCTGTTTGGCCATTTCAAATGTGTGAGAGGAACGGCTGGTGTCAGAATGGGTCAAAAGGCTGGAGAGAGGTCAAAATATGTCTGACCTCCACTTCATAGGAATCAGCGTTGGGCTGTTTATCTTGGTTCTCCTTCCCCCTTCTAACGTTAGAAGAGGTCACACATATTTTTTAAAGTTTTCATTCTGCCATGTGAAGACAACTTAATCGTCATCAACTGAGGTATCCCCTCTCCTTTCCTTTGTTGTTATGTGCCGTAGAGTCGAACCCAGCTCATAGTGACCCCTTCTTGGGTTTCTGAGGCAGTATCACTACGGAAGTAGATTGCCCTATCTTCCTTCTGAGGAGGGACTGGTGGGTTTGAACCGCCAGCCTTCTGGTTAGCAGTCAAGTGCCTTAGGCACTATGCTACCAGAGCTCCTTTCCTTTAGGTTGCCCTGGTTGTCAGATGGCTTGTTCACAACTTACTTTGGGCAATTAACTTGCTCAGATATCTCCATCCATCTTATAATGTGATTTCATATAGGAGAAACCAGAAAATCAGAATATATTCAAAACATGGTTTTGCCTCCACTAGTTATCATGTAAAGAGCCTTGGTGGCGCATTGGTTAAGCACTCAGCTGCTAACTGAAAGGTTGCAGTTCAAACCCAACAGCCTCTCCATGGGAGATAGATGTATTAGTCTGCTTCCATAAAGATTATAGCCTTGGAAACACTTTGGGGCAGTTCTACTATGTCCTATAAGATTACTATGAGTTGGAATCGACTTGACAACAATAGATTTGTTTTGCTTTTTGTTCTGTATTTTTCAGTTATTGTGTATTCATTTTTTACAGTAATCCAGGCCCTAGCAGAGCACCAGGCACAGCTTGATAAATGTTGACTCAAATGTGGTCTTCATGTGCTAAAACAGTGAGGGGCAGCCAGGTACATTTAATCATCTATTGTTGAAATGCAAATGTCCTTGTCATGCATCAGATGTCCAGGGGTATAAAATTCTGATTTGAGAGGAATGCATAATGAATCCCTACTTCTTCTGATGTTGAAGTCATTCATGCACAATCCTCTCCATCCTCGACATGATAGCGAGCTTTCCTTTGATCTCCCCCAATCTCCATATTTGTTTCATTTCCTCTTCCAGAGCCACATACTTATTTATCTTCCCAGTGTATGTTTTGGGGAAACATACTTAGTGAAAGAACATTTTCAATAACCTCTTCTACTTTTATTATGTTTCTATTAGCCTGACTCTTTTATTACATGAGCTGATCTGGGCCCCCTCAAAGAATGAAGGGGCCCTCAACATACAGGATCCAGGTAAAACAGAGCAGAGGCATATAGTTGCACATAGAGGCAAAATTTAGTCCTGAGAGCTGGGGCAGTTAAAAAGGTGAAGAAATTGCAGCTAGGTAGAGAAGTTATGGAGGTGGGTAGGGTGGGTTGGGTAGAGAGGCTGTGACTCAGCAGAAATGTGTGTTTTAAAAATGAGAGAGAAGGAGAGAGATGACCTAAGAGCTAAAAGATAAATGCAGTAGTTCATTTTAAGGAACTGGGGTTGAGAGTAGTATCAACACTGGCCTTTCAAATCTCAGATGAGTTCACCTGGCTTGTTTAGATTGGCTTTTATTATAACCTGTGATTATAGTTATTTTTTGCTTTTTATCTTTTTAGAAGCCCCCTCTGTTATTCTGTTGCCATTTTAGAATTTGTTTGAATGAAAGGGAAGGATAGTTTTTAAAATTGTAAGACCTGGTAAGAGGTTATTTGGAAAGTTCCATGATTAGAGAAGGAAAGGCAAAAGAGAATTTGTTAATGTTCTTATTATTAGGAAAGATTTTTGAAAGAATTGCAATTTCAGAAAGTACTTGAATAAAGTGAACATTGTTTTTAATTTAAATTTTGTTTTTTGTTGTTTTTGACTTGACTGCTAACCAGAAAGCTGGTGGTTCAAACCCACAACCATTCCTTGGAAGGAAGACTAGGCAATCTACTTCGATAGAGATACTGCTTCGGAAACCCAAGAAGGGGTTGCTATGAGTTGGAGTCGACTTGATGGCAATGAGTTTGGTTTTGTTGGTTTGAAAACAAGCACCAATTCAACAATTTGTACATGTACAATTCAGTGATACTCATGACATTCATCAAGTTGTACGGCTATTCTCAGCTTCTTTTCTGAATTGTTTCTTCCTCAATAACATAAATTCATTGCCTTCTAAGCTTTTCTCTAAACTTTTCAGTTGATACTGTGAAGGGAACATATTAAACAGGCAGAGTGTGCAAAATGAGAGGAGGTGAGAAGGCAGAAATGGAGTGATTGAAAGGAGATGCTGTGAAATATTGTAAAATGAATGATTATTTTGTGGAAGTTGTGGCCCTGAATGTGTCCATAGCTGGCCCTTATCAATTTTCTCTCAACTGGTGCAGTATTGGTTTCAGATGGGGCTTCTATCTCATCTTTTGTCCTAACAACATTTTCCATTTTGATGAATGGGGTCTGGGGCAGTTGTAGTAAGCAATTGAGGTGGCATACAAAAAAAAAAAAAGAAAATAGGAAAAAGAAAAAAATGAAGGAAAATAATGCTACTCTACTCTCCCAAATTCTCTGCTGTTGGAAATTCTGGCCCATCTCATACAATTTTTCTTTTTAAAACCTTTATTTATTTATGAAATTTTTATTGTAATTTGGGTGTGAATTTACAGAGCAAACTAGTTTTCCATTCAACAATTTATACAAATTTTGTTTTGTGACATTGTTTGCAATCCCCTCAATGTAACAGCAGTCTTTCCACTTCCTCCCTGGGTTTCTTATTCCCTTCTTCCTACTTTCCTGCTCCTTCCTTCCTTCTGAGCTTTGTTTCCACATAATCTATCTTTTATGAAAACTTTTCCTCTGTCCTCAACAGAATATGATTCTTTCCTCCCTTTCATTACCATAACATTTTCACCCTTGTCTTGTAAATCATAACTTGTCCTCCTTGTAGACAGGGTCTATGCCTTAATTTTTTTTTTTTTTTCACTTCCATCTAAAAAGTGCCTAATTCAGCTTTTTTAAAAAATCAACTGTAAGTTAAAATAAGAAGCTCTGGTGGCACAGTGCCTAAGGCATTTGCCTGCTGACCAGAAAGCTGGCAGTGCAAACTGACCAGGTGCTCCATGGAAGAATGGGGCAATTTACTTCTGTAAAGATTTACCACCTTGGAAATTCAGTGGGCATCTCTGTAAGTCACAATTGACTTGATGACAGTGAGTTTGGTTTTGTTTGATAGGTTAAAATGCATGGAAAATATTGAAATAATGATTCTTTTTGGACCAAATTGATATGGTCTGTTCTCAGTTTGTAATGATCATGTAGATTTTTCTATCTGAATACACATGTACATTAATCTTCACATTCATACACACATTTGAATGGTGGGTGAGGATTTGCCATTCAGGCTTTGGAGTTGCCTGCCTTGGATCTGAATCCCAACTTAACCACTTCCCAGCCATTTGAGACCTTGGGCAAGGTATATAACGTACTGTTCTTATGTTTGCTGGCATATAACTGGGGGTGATAATAACATTTATTTCATAAGATAGTTAGTTGCCATAAAGTCAATTCTGACTCCCAGTGACCCCTGTGTGAAGAATAGAACTGTTCCATAGAGTTTTTAAGTCTGATGTTTCAGAAGCAGATCATCAACCTTTCTTCCAAGGTGTCTCTGGATGGTTCAAATTGCCACCCTTTTAGCTAGTATTCAAGCACTTAACATTTTGTGCCATCCAGGGACTCTTGGTAGAACAATAAACCAAAATCCAAACTCCTGGCATTGAGTCAAATCCAATTCATAGTAGCCCTTATTGGGTTTCCAAGGCTATAAACCTTTATGGAAGCAGACTGCCCCATCTTTCTTCCATGGAGTGGCCTGTGGGTTTGAACCATTGACCTTTTGGTTAGCAGCCAAGTGCTTTAACCATTATATCACCAGAGCTCCTTTGGTAAGACAACAGGCAGAATTGAATGCTACAATGCATGTAAATCACTTAGATCAATACATTTCACTACTAAATGTATGATAAACAGAACTATTGATATCATCAAGGAGCTCTGGTGGTGCTGTGGTTAAAACATTTAGCAGCTAACCAAAAGGTCTGCAGTATCAACCCACTAGCCACTCCACAGCAGAAAAATGAGGCAGTCTGCTTCTGTAAAGATTTACAGCCTTGAGAACACTATGGGGCAGCTCTACTCTGTCCTATAGGGTCTCCATGAGTCAGAATAAACTTGATGGCAGCGGGATTGATATCATGATCACTATTAGTATAGTCTTCTTTACAACTTCTTTTATCTGTGTAAATCAGAGCTCCAATTCCAGATGACAACATTCCTATGGGTAGATAATGTTTCTCCTTCTTCTATATATCTTAGAAAAATTCTAAACATAGGGTAGAATCTTAATAATTACATGTTCTTTAATTGGTAGAATAAGGAAGATACATTGGAGCCTGAAAGCTCATGGTGCCTCACAATGTTTTTCTGAAACATTCCAGGCAGTAAAAGTGTAAAGGTAAATGATTATTCTGAACTCAGAAGAATCCCATATTTGGTCAGAAAGGCCAGGGGCCTCTGGAACTTAAGGAGATGGCAATAAGAAATCTTTGAAGGTATCGGCAAATCTTCTTTTCAACAAATAGTATTAAAAAATTTTTATATGTAGTCAAAAGTCTAAACAAGCTCATGTTTTAGGAGTGCTAAATTCAAGCACAATGGATGAATTTGGGCTTTTTTTTTGTAGTTGTGTTTGTTTTGTTTTGTCGTTTTAGCTGTATGATTTGAATTTTAGTTCTTTTTCATTATTATGTCTTGAATTAATCTTATGCTCTGGTGGCGTAGTGCCTAAGGTATTTAACTGCTAACCAGAAGACTGGTAGTTCAAACCCACCAGCCATTCTTCAGAAGGAAGATCGGCCAATCTGCTTCTGTAGTGATACTGTTTTGGAAACCCAAGGAGGGGTCGTCACTATGAGTTGGATCTGACTCAATGGTAATGAGTTTGGTTTTTGGTTTGGTAATACAAAATTGGTTTCTAGATGGTGGAAAAATTAGTCTGGGAATAGTTAGTAACTCCTTTCAAACTCTCTATTCCAGAAGCAAAAAGAATGGAGAGAAAGATTGTGGTATTGGAAAACTATCTCCTCTTTTTCAAACATTTTGGGATGTGTGAGACCCCACACACATAGTGCCATTTATACTCTTCTGCTTCAGCATGAAACCATCAACTATTTCAAGAGAAATTAAATCCTTCCAACCCTGATTCTTTTACAGTTGACTCATCAGAATCCTCTTTTGTAAGAGCAATTTGATAGCCAAGAAACCCACAGAGCCTTTATGCTTGAACTAGGAGTTTACGTTTTTGCCAGTGCTTATTGCAACTTGAACCAAGAGCAGTTCAAGTTCAGCTTCAAATTTGGTAGCACAACCTTGAGTGAGTTCTAATGCTGGTAAAATCCATTCTCCCTGCAAATTCACTCAGAGGCCGCTCTTAGGATAGGATGGACATCTTACGGAGGCATGTGTTCTGTATAGAACTGTTAGGCCAGCCAAGGTATGTCTAATGGGTCGGGTCAGGGCAGAAGACACCTCATTCAGTGACGTTCTGGAAAATCTGAGAAGTGAATTGTGAGATGGCACAACTCTGTCCCAATCTGGGAAAGGAGAAAATCATCAGGGGTTGTGGACAAAGTGAATGGGTTTTGTGGACTGACTTCTCAATGAATTCTCCACATTGAACACTCCTGTATGTATTTATTCATTGTTTTAACAAATACCCACTGAGAACAATGACTGTTCAAATACTGGAAATTCAGAAGTAAGCAAGACAGAAGCCTTCCCTCATGGAATCTTATTGTCAGGAAATTAGAGGATAACATACTCATTAAAGGTTTAATTAAATATTTTAATATAACTTTATGGTAAGAGTGCTTGTTTGGTACTTCACATGTTCCTGGAAGGATTGGTAAAGAGGTAACTTGTCAATTTTGCATGAAATTAATTAACTTGGGAAATTCACACAAGAACTGCACTGAGTCAGGTGTTAGGTGTAAATGAGATGATTCTATGTTTGAGATGCTTGTTTCATCACTGCCCGCAAACAGTTCGTTAAGATGTTCGAGTAGTCCACCTTTCAGTTTGGCATAACAAAATGAGCTAATTATATTATGTTTATGATGTAAGTAATATTCAGACAGTATAAACTTTCCCAATCAATGACTCAGACAAGTTGTTTAGAATATATGAACACATCTTTCTTTCCCTATTCTGATTTCTATTTATTTAAGAGCTTGTTTTACATTCAACCTTACATATACATTTAGTTTCATTCCCCAGTTACCATGTCCAACCTTATTCCCTATTCTGATTTTAACACCATGATCTGAACACTTTTGAAACAAACTTCTGCCGCAAGTCTTGAGATAGCATCTTAAGTAGATACTTTAGCACAACCAGTCTTTAAGCACCATCTTTTTTAAAAATTCACTTATTATTTTAAAAATTTTTATTTGTCTTTAGGTGATAGTTTACATGGGAAATTAGTTTCCCATTTGATAGTTTGTACATAAAGTGTTCCATGGCATTGGTTGCATTCCCTACTATGTATCAGCACTCTTTCCTTTTCTTCCCTGGGTTCCCTGTTGCTTTTTGCCAAGATTTTCAACCTTTTCCTGCCTTCTCATATTTGCTTTTGGGCAAATGTTGTCTTTTTGATCTCGCATGATTGATTGTTTCTCATTTAATGGCGTTTCACCCTTTGTCAAAGGTCAGCTGTTCATTGGTAAATGACTTTATATCTGGATTCTCAATTCTGTTCCATTGGTCTATGTTTCTGTCATATAAATACCAGTGGTGGTTGTTTTTTTTTTTTAATTTTTATTGTGATTTGGGTGCACGTTTACAGAGCAAATTCACTTTCCATACAGCAGTTTATACACATTTTGTCTCATGACATTGACTGCAATTCCCCATGATGTAATGGCTCTCTTTCCACTTTCTCCCCATAGTTACCTTTTCCTTGTGTCCTTTCCTCCTATGCGCTCCTGCCCCTGAGCTGTCTCCCTGTGCAATCACTAAGCTTCTGTTCTCCCATGACTGATCACTTCAAGCAGTGTACCTACCTGATATAAATATTCAGCCCATATGCCTGTCTTTTATTTGTCTGGAAGCCACAGGAGTGAATTCAATTCCAGACCTGAAGGGTAGCTAGTGGCAATAGTCTCAGGGGTCTCACCAGGCTCTATTAGGCCAGTAAACCTGGTCTTTTTTTTATGATTTTGAGTTTTGTTCCACATTGTTCTCCCACCCTTCCCAGAATCTCCTGCACTGATTCTTCTCTGAATGTTTGACAGTGGTAGCTGGGCACAATCTTGTTCTTCTGGTCTCATGGTCATATAGGCTGAGGAGCACATGGTGTACTAGTCCCTTGGACTAATTGTTTCCATGTGTCTTTGGTTTTCTTTGTTCTTCTTTGCTCTGGATGAAGAGAGACCCATTGTTGCATCTAGATGGCCACTTGTAAGTTGTTAAGATCCCAGTTGCTGCTCACCAAAGTAGGGTGTAGAACAATGTGTTTGTGTGGTGTGTTATGCCACTTGAGCTTGATGTCCCCTGCAACTATGGTCCTGAGTCTGCACATCCAACTATTCACACTCTCTGGGTCACTGGCTGTGGCCAGGAAGTCACTACAACCTTGTCCCTTGTCAGCTCTACTATACACTTGGACATTCTTACAGCACATACAAATATGCTTGTAGAAACATTGTCTGCCAACCCTGTACATGATCATTGGCACACTACCTGCTTCCTAGACATACCTGATCAGTCAGCCTATCTGCCCATCTATCCACTCATAGATGAATGCTTTTTTTTTGACTACCAGGCTTTTTTGACTACTGTGACTATAAAGAAGGTTCTGAGATCAGGTAGTGGAAGACTTCCTACTTTGACCTTCTTCTTCTTCAGTAATGCTTTACTTGTCCAGGGCCTCTTTCCTTTCATATAAAGTGAGTGATTAGTTTTTCCATCTCATTAAAGAATGCTGCTGGAATTTGGGTTGGGATTGCATTATATATATAGATTGCTTTTGGTAATAATGACATTTTCATAATGTGAAATCTTCATATCCATGAGCATGGAATGTAGGTCTCTTGGTTTCTTGTAGTATTTTATAGTTTTCTTTGTATAAGTCTTTTACATCCTTGGTTAGATTTATTCCTAAGTATTTTATCTTTTGAGAGGTAAGATGGTTGTAAATCATATTGTTTTCCTGATTTCTTTTTCAAAGTTCTCTTTGTTGGTGTAGAGCAATGCAACTGTATTTCTTTCTTTCCTTTTTTTTTTTTTTTTAAATTGTGCTTTAGGTGCAAATTTAGAGAGCAGATTTTTTTTTTTTTAACATTGAATTACTACTTTAATAATTTAAGTACATATGTTAAAATTACTTGGGCAACAGCAAGAGAACAGAAATAAAGTGTTCAACTTCCAGATTTGTTGTTTTTGTTATTAGGTACCATCAAATAAGTTCCGGCTCATAGCAACTCTATGCGCAACAGAATGAAACTCTACCTTGCCCTTAATTCTTCTTTGTGAGGAAGAGACCCATCATTACAACTAGGTGACTGCTTGCAAGCTATTAAGATCTCAATCGCTACTCACCAAAGTAGGAGGTAGAACAATGTTTTGTGTAGTATGTTATACCAATTGAGCTTGATGTCCCCTGTGACTATTGTCCTGAGCCCATTGGTTCAACTACTCGCTCCCTCAGATAGCTGGCTGTGATCAAGAAGTGATTAAAAATTTGTCCCTTGTCAGCTCTACTATACACCTGGGAATTCTTACGGAACATACAAATACACTTACAGGACAATTGTCTGCCAACTCTATACATGGTCTTGGGTACACTTCCTACTTCATAGACATACCTAATAGTAAAGTATGTCCACCCATCTGTTCACTCATATACTCATGTTTGCCTTCACTGACAGTGCAGTACTGTATGTGTAAAAGCATGCACCTCCCATGTACCTCTCTATGTCCTCCTCTTCCTCAATGCCACCATGTTGATCACTCACATTTAGTACATTGCCCTTCTCTTCACCCAAACCAATACTTTTCTCTACCTATCTAACAGTGTTCCCTCCCCTCCACTCCCACTCCTGGTAACCAACAAAGAAAATTTCCTTTCATATAGAAACCTTTCCTTGACTTTTACAATAACAGACTAACACAATATTTGTCTTTCTGTGATTGACTTATTTCACTCAGCATAATGTCCTCCAAGTTCATCCATGTTATGTGGTGTTTTGCAGATTCTACATTAT
>NW_006921600.1:7923313-7929207 GCF_000298275.1 Orycteropus afer afer
TCATGGTTTTATATATACCATCTTTTTGCCTTCTTGCTTGCATGGTTTCTGCTGAGAAATCAGAGCTTAGTCTTATTGGTTGTCTTTGTAAGTAACTTTTTGTTTTTCCCATGCTTCTTTCAGGATCCTGTCTTCATATTTGGTTTTGATGAGTTTGATGATGATATGTCTTGGTGATTTTCTTTTGGGGTCTTTCCTGTTTGGGGTTCATTGGATTTCCTGAATGGATATGTTCTCATCTTTCATCATTTCAGGGAAGTTCTCCTCCAACAAATCTTGGACAATTTTCTCAGTGGTTTTATTTTTCTCTTCCTGTTCTGGAATTCCAATGACACATAGGTTATTCCTTTTGATGATATTCCACATGAACCTTAGGCTTTCTTCATTTTGTTTTGATCTTTTTTCTGATTGATCCCTTTCCAAAGAAGTATTTAGGTGTTTATCTTTAACCTCATGAATTCTGTCTTCCTTTGCATCAATTCTACTCCTATGCCCTTTCAATGTGTTATCTATATCTGACAATTTAGTATTAATCTTTTGGATTTCTATCTGTAGATTTAGAATCATTTCTAATTTTTCATTTATTTTGTTCTTGTATTTTCTTCCAAAGTTTTTCTAGTGTTTTGTCTGTGTTTTCCTTTGTCTTCTCTCAATACTTTGAAGATACCTAAATATAATTCTTTTGAATTCCTTATCAGAGAGTTCCAATGCTGTTTCTTCCTCAGGGATGTGTTTTGGGTCTGTATCCTGGTCCCTTGTTTCTACCACTTTATCTTGCTTCTTTGTGTGGACTGTGATGGTCTGTTGTCTGTGAGAAATCATGACATTTTTGTATTTACATCTCTGTTAGCTGTTTATGAAGAGCAGCCAACAGTGAGTCAGGCTCTTCTTGGTTGTTGTTTACCATTGGCCCATTGGTGGAGAAGGAAGTGGTGGCTATCACTCAGTAAGTGACGCTGTAGGAGGTGTAGTTGAGTTGTGTCATACAGGGACTGTTTCTGTCTCCCACTCAGTTAGATAAAAATAACAATTGAATAACCATCAAAAAAGTAAAAGCAAATGGACAAAAACACACCATGTAATCACACAGGAACTTTAACCAAAAAATAGAAAAGGGAAAAAAATAAAACAAAAGACACCGCAATATCTGGGGAGAGGACAATAGAGAAAAAAGATAGAGAAGGAGAATAATGAAGAAAGAATTGGGAAAAACACAAAAGGAAAAACAAGGAACAGGGTTAACCACAAGAAAGAAAAAAAATTGCAACCAGGAATAGGGAAAAAAATAAAAGCTGAAAACTAGAACCTGAAAGGGGAAGAATAAAGAATAATAGTAAAAAGAATAAAAGTAATAATAGTAATACTAGTTTTAAAACAGACAAAAACAAACAAACTAAAAAACAGAAAAGAGGAAAAAAAAAATCAGGGCAGGCAAGGAAGGTGGGCCCTCTGGACAGGCAAAACTCCACAGATCAGCCCACCTTCCTCTCCACTGCTTCCCCTTTTATTCACCAGTCCCCAGAGCAGTCTTCCATGCAGTCCCTGGCTAGCGTGACTTTTAGGTTAATTCTTATGTCCTACCACCACTCAGCAATATCCAAGATGTCTGTGCCGTCAGGATTGCTGCCAGACTGTAGCTCCGTACGTCTCCTTTTTTGGTATTTTCATTCAAATTCTTCTTCTAGTTGGAGTTTAGTCAACTTCTATATCCTTCCCTTCAAGGCTCAGGGGTCCAGGATTATATTCTGTATCTGTGTTAATTGGTTCCCCTTTTTTTTGTTGTTGAAGAGGGTCTGTGTAGTTTTTCTGCCTATTCCACCATCTTCCCAGAACTCCCAGAGTTTGTTTTACATTCAACATTTCATGTACATTTGGTTTCACTCCTCAATTACCGTTCTCAACCCTAACCCACTCTTCTCCTCTTCCTTCCCAGTGAACCCCTCGCCCATGCCCTTCTTAATGATGCATTCCTGTGTGTCCTGCTTTTACTCCATGCGAATGCTTCCCCTCTGGTGCCCCATGGCCGGTTGCTCCAAGGAATGTATCTCTGTAGAGTATGTGGATGATGCATCGCCTGTGTTGAGTGGTCTGCATGTACATCTTATTTACTATTAGGTTGGAAGCCAGCCCTTGAGAGTGAGTTTTATCCCAGGCCTGAAGTGTATCCCAGGGCCATAGTCTTGGGGGTCCCACCAGATACCATCCAACCAATAATTCTGGTCATTATTGTCTTTTTGGATTTTGTCCCACGTTTTTCCTCCCACTCTATCCAGGATCTCCAGTTTTAATCCCTTCCCAAGTGGTTGGCATTGGTAGCCAGGCACCATCTAGTTCTTCTGGACTTGAGGTCTGTCATGTGCTAGGGCTGATTGTTTCCAAATGCCTTTTTTTTTTTTTTTCATTCTGACAATAGGAGACCATTAGTTGCATCTTAGATGGTCACTCAAAAGTTTTTAAGACCCCAGTCATTACTCACCAAAGTAGGTTGTGGAACAAGATTTTTATGTATTTTATTGTGCCAATTGAGTCTGGTGTCCCCCAGTACTATGGTCCTGATTTGGCAGATCCATTGACTCTTTCTCCCACAGTGTCTGCCTGTGTATGAGGGATTGCTCTATGTCTGTCTTCTGTTGCTTCTGTAATTATTGCAGGTATTTTGTATCACTGGTATCTGTGCAAGATTAGCCTCAGCTGAATCTATCTTTGATCTAGAGTATAATACTGTTTACTGACCTCCATCCGATCTTCTCAGTTGTCTATGTGTTTATCTGTAGCCTGGTTTTTGGTGTTAGTGGTAATGCAGTATTGTGGATATACTGGTATTAGCCTCTGTCATCTATACCTTATATATACAATTTGGTGTCTTCTCTTTCCCCATTGTTATCATGCTGGTCACAGACTCTTTCCATAACATCCCTCTACTTACCCAAGTCAGCATGTGGTCCCCAACTAGCCAAAATTATCCTTTCCCCTTCATTCCCCTCCCCAGTAACCTACAAAGTGAGTTCCCTTCCCTAAACAAACCCTTCCTTGTCCTTTACAGTAATGGGCTCATATAATATTTGTCCTCCTGTGATTGACTGATTTCATTCAGCATAATGTCCTCCAGGTTCATCCACATTCCGAGATGATTTGCACATCCTTCATTGAATGCAACTGATTTTTGTATGTTGATCTTGTATCCTGCTGCTTTTTTGAATCCTTCTGTTAGTTCCAGTAGCTTTCTTGTGGAATCTTTGGCGTATTCTTTGTATAGGATCATATTATCTGCGAATGGGAATAGTTTTACTACTTCCTCACAAATTTGAATGACCTTTATTTCCTTTTTTTGCCTTATTGCTCTAGCTAGGACTTCCAGTACAATGTTGAATAAGAGTGGTTATAAAGGGCATCCTTGTCAGATTTCTGCCCTCAGAGAATGCTTTCAGTTTCTCTCTGTTGAGAATCATTTTGACTTTTTTTTTTGTATAAATGTATAAATTTTTGTATAAAACAAAAAGGTTTTGTATAAATGCCTTTTATTATGCTGAGGAATTTCTCTTCTATTCCTATTTTGCTGAGAGTTTTAATCAGAAATGGGTGTTGGGCTTTATCAAATGCCTTTTCTGTGTCAATTGAGATGTTTATGTGCTTCTTTTGGTTTATTCTGCTGTGATTCTTTTTATTTCAGTTGGTTCTGTTGGAATATCACCCATTTCATTTCTTATTGGAGTTATTTACTTTGTCTCCTGCTTTTCTTTTGCCAATTTGGCCAATGGTTTATAGATTTTATCGATCCTTTCAAAGAACCAACTTCTAGTCCTGTTGATTGTATTGTTTTTCTGTTCATTTTTCATTTGTTTCTACTCTCATCTTTACTATTTCCTTTCTTCTGGTGACTGTGGCCTTCTTTTGTTGCTTTTTTTCTAGTTGTAAGGTTAATATTTTGATTTTGGCCCTTCCTTTTCTTTTTTTTAGGGGGCGCAGTGTGCTTTTATTTCAATAAATGCCTCTAAGCACTGCTTTTTCTGTGTGCCAAAGGGTTTGGTATATTATGTTTTCATTCTTATTTGATTCTAGGATTTTGTAAATTTTATTTTTAATTTATTGCATTACCCATTGGTTTTTAAACAAGGAGTTACTCACTTTCCATGTAAATATTTTCCCTTGTGCTTCCAATTATTGATTTCTACTTTATAACATTGTGATCAGATAAAATGATTTATATTATTTTGATGTTTTGTGTTTTATTGAGGCCTGTTTTGTGGCATAAATGTAGTCTATTCTGGAGAATATGTGTGCATTGGAAAAGAATGTATACTTTGCTCTGTTGAGTGGAGTCTTCTGTATATGTCTATGAGATTGAGTTAGTTGATTGTGGCATTTACATCTTCTGTATCTTTTTTAAGTTTCTTTCTTGTTCTGTCCATCACCAAAAGTGATGTGTTGAAGTCTCCTAGTACTATTGTGTAACTATCTATTTCTCTTTTCAGTGTTGTATTTTGGAGCTTTGTCATCAGGTGCATATATATTTATTATGGTTATGTCTTCTTGTGGATTGAGCCTTTAATTAGTATATAATATCCCACCTTATCTTTTATGATGGACTTTTCCTTAAAGTCTATTTTATCAGATTAATATTGCACTCTTGGTTTTTGGTTTATTAGTGCCTAAGGCACTTGACTTCTAACCAAAAGGCCGGCGGTTCAAACCCACCAGCCACTTCTCGGAAGGAAGAGAGGGCAATCTACTTCCATAGTGATACTGCCTCAGAAACCCAAGGAGGGGGCGCTGAGTTGGGGCTGACTCGATGGCACATAACAACAACAACAACATTGCTTGTTTGATGTTTTTTTTTTCCATCCTTTGAGTTTTAGTTTATTTATGTTTTATGTCTGAAGTATTTCTCTTATAGACAGCATATTGATGGGTCATTTTTTAAAAAATCCACTCTGCTGCTCTGTCTCTTTACTAGTGCATTTAAGCCATTTACATTCATTGTGATTATTGATAAGCATGAATTTACTGCTGTCATTTTGTTGTGCTTTTTTTTGGTGTGTGTGTGGTATTGATGATTTCTTGTTCAACTTAATTTTCTGTGCTGAGTTCTTTTGTTTGTGCATTTTCTTTTGATTCTTTCATTATTGTTCATTCTATGTTTAATGAATCTTGATGTTTTCCCTCGTTTTTATTTTGACTCATCAGAAAAAGTTAACTTTCTTTCTGGGTACCTTGAAATTTACCTTTATGTTCCTAAGTTTGAAGCAACCTTTTTTTTCTTGATATTACCTTGACTTTCTTACCATATGAAAGTTCTATAACTGTACCATTCATTCCCCCTTTTTGTTGTGATGTTGTTGTCATTAACAGATTGATGTCTCTGGTTCTAATTTTCAGTCTTTTAGTTTGTTTTAGTTTTGAGAATTCTTTGTCTAGGTTGGTGTCTGGCTAATAGTGTTGTGTCCTTGTCTCAGGTTGTTGTCTGATGATTGTCTGTTTGAAGGACTAACTTTAATATTTCTTATAAGGTTGGTTTGGCTTTTACAAATTCTCTTAATTGCTATTTATTGGAAATATCCTAATTTTACCATCATATTTGAGAGACAATTTTGCTTGGTATAATTCTTGGTTTGCAATATTTTTCTTTCAAGGTTTTATATATGTCATCTCATTGCCTTGTTGCCTGCATGTTTTTTGTCTAGTAATCAGACCTTAGTCTTATTGTAGGTAATTTTTGTTTTTTTCTGAGCTTCTCTCAGAGTTCTTTCTTTGTTTTTGATTTTGGCAAGTTTGATTATGATGTGTCTTGGTGACTTTTTTGGGGGGTCTATCTTGTATGGATTTCATTGAGCTTCTTGATTAGATAGCTTCTTTTTTTAATATTGCATATATATATGTATATATGTGTGTATATA
>NW_006921600.1:7929307-7936294 GCF_000298275.1 Orycteropus afer afer
GAACTAATACTATATTTGTCCTTCTGTGATTGGCTTATTTCTCTCAGCATAATGTCCTCCAAGTTCATCCATGTTATGTGGTATTTTGCAAAAGTGTAATTATTGACAAGTATGAATTTATTGCTGTCATTTTGTTATGAGCTTTTTCATGGTGTTGCTGATTTCTTTGTTCTATATAATTTTCTGTGCTGATCTCGTTTTGTTTATGAATTGTGTTATTACTTCCTTTGTTGCTATTGTTTTAGTATTTGCTAAATGTTTGTGCTTGTCCTTTTTTTTATTTTGATGTGAAGGTTTATCATTTTTCATTGAGGCTACCTTATGATTTATAATTTTCTTCCCAAGTTTAGAATAGTCTGTTCCATCTTGTAGTTGTCTTGATTTCCCTACCATTTAGAGTTCTGTAACTATACAATTCTTTCCCCTTTTTTGGTTTGTAGTTGTCCTCATTTGTCAATCAATGTCTCTGGTTCCCTGTTTATAATCTTGTAGGCTTATTTACTTTGGATACTTCCACAACTGGGTTGATTTCTGGGTTATGTCATTATATGAGTTAATGGTTGGTTGTTGCTTGCTGTTGTTGGTTCTCTGTCCAAGGGACTCCCTTTAGCATCTCTTGTAAAGTTTGTCTGGTTTTAACAAATTCCGTTAATTGCTGCTTTTCTGGATATGTCCTAATTTCACCATCATATTTTAGGGACAATTTTGCTGGGTATATAATTCTTGGTTGGAAATTTTTTTCTCTTCCAGTTTTATATGTACCATCCCACTGTCTTCTCACCTGCATGGTTTCTGCCAAGAAATCCAAGCTTAGTCTTCTTGGTTGCCCCTTGTGTGTAACCTTTTGTTTTTCCCCTGATGGTTTCAGGATTCTTTCTTTGTCTTTGGTTTTGGTGAGTTTGATGATATATCTTGGTGATTTTCTTTTGGGGTCTATCCTGTTTGGGGTTCTTTGGACTTCTTGAATGGACATATTCTTATCTTTCATCATACCAGGGAAATTCTCTTCCAACAAATCTTCAACAGTTTTCTCTGTGGTTTTATTTGTCTCTTCCTGTTCTGGAATTCTGATTGCATGTAGGTTATTCCTTTTGATGGTATCCCATATGAGCCTTAGGGTTTCTTCATTTGTTTAGGTCTTTTTTCTGATTGACTCCTTTCCAAAGGAGTATTGAGGTATTTGTCTTCAATCTCACTAATTCTGTCTTCCATCGATTAAATTCTACTCCTTTGCCCATTCAATATGTTATCTATTTCTAAAAATTTTGTATTAATCTTCTGGATTTCTATTTGTAGATTTTGGATCATTTCTAATTTTTCATTTATTTTGTCATTTTGTTCTTGTATTGTCTTTCAAAAGTATTCTAGGGTTTTCTCTGTGTTTTCCTCAATTTTGTGAGTGTTTTCCTTGATCTGCCTCTCAATCTGTTGAAGGTACCTAAATATAATGCTTTTGAATTCCTTATCAGGGAGTTCCAATGCTGTTTATTCCTCAGGGATGTGTTCTGGATTTGTATCCTGGTTCCTTGTTTCTCCTGGTTTATTTTGCTTCTTTGTGTGGACTGTGATGCTCTGTTGTCTTCAAGGCATTGTGACATTTTTGTGTTTATATTTAATTGGTGCTTGTATGTTGGAGTGATTTGCCCAAGCTTTTAATTTTCTTTGTTTTGTTTGGATGTTATCTAAGTAAGCAGGGTACTGTGCTCCTGCATTCAGTAGTTGGCAGCACTTATACACTCACCACCTGTCTCCTTTTCTGTTGTCAGCCTCCTGTATGTTCCTGCCATCCGTGGCAAGTGAAGCCTGTTCCTAGGTCCCTGGAATCCAAATGAGAATGCTGTCACTTTAAATATCCAAAATGACCACTGGTTGTAAACAATCAAAATGGCTGTGCCCTCCAGACAGCTGAAAGCCACAGCTCAGGTTGTCTCCCTTCTTGCTGTTTCCCTTCCTAGTCATCAGCCACCAGTGCAGTTGTCTCTGCAGCCCTTGGCAACCAGGGCTGACCTTTAGGTGAATTCTCAGGTCCCAACACTGCTTGGAAGTAATCAGGTTGTTGGTGCCATCAGAGTAGCTGACAGTCTGCAGCTCTATCCATCTCCGTACTCACTGTTTTCATTCACGTTTTTTTTGCTACTTGGTGCCTAATCCACTTCTGTACACTTCCTTTCAAAGCTCAGAGCTCCAGGATTATCTTCTGTATCTTTGTCAATTAGTTTCTCTTTTCTTTGTTGAAAAGGGTCTGTGTAGCTTGTCTGCCTATAGTGCCATCTTACTGGAAGTCCAGATATTTTCTTATTGTTCATGATATTAGGGAAGTTTTCTGCCAGCAAATCTTTGAGAATTCTCTCTGTGGTTATTAGATTTCTTTTTTTCCTTTTTTTCTTTTTTGCCTCCTTCTGTTCTGGAATTCCAAGCATGCATAAAGTTTTCCTCTTGATAGTGTTCCACATAATTCAGAGAGTTACATTAACATTTCTTCCTTCAGAAGTTTTTCTGATTCTTTATTTTTTGTCACTTCCTGGAGCCATCTTGTCCTGTTTTATGTGATTTGATATTGTCTGTTGTCTCTGAGGTATTAAGGTGTTATGATTTTTATTTATTGTATGTTTCTTTGCTGCATCCTGACTTTTTGTTTTGTTTTGTTTTGATATATCCCAGTATGTGAGGCATGCATGCTACTCTGTTTGCTAGTCTGTCCACATTGGAACTCTTACTACCTGTCTCCAGGAGGAAGGGTGGTGTCTGGGTGTATGAACATAGGTCTCTGTATGCTGGTCTTGTAGGGCTGCTAAGGATGAAGGTGGGATTGCTTGTTGTTGTTGTTGTTGTTATTTGCCGTCGAGTCGGCCCCTTGGGTTTCCGAGGCAGTATCACTACGGAAGTAGGATTGCCCAACCTTCCTTCCGAGGAGTGGCTGGTGGGTTTGAACCGCCAGCCTTCTGGTGAGCAGTCAAGTGCCTTAGCCACTATGCTACCAGAGCTCCAAGGATGAAGGTGGGATTGCTTATGAGGTGATATATCTATCCAGCCAATCACCTGGGCAGGAGTGCAAGGAGTTTCCTCACTGGTCACTGGGTTGGGTTTTCTGTGTGCACACTGCTGGTTGCTGGGTGGTTGGGAGAGGGTGCCTGGGTTGTCAATGACCAGGTGGGTGGTATGGAAGCTCTCACTGACAGTTCTAAACAAGCAGGGTTGCACGGGGGTGTTCAGAGCAGACATAAGTCTCTGGTTATAGGAGGAGTGGGTGGTGCAGGAGGCAGGAGGAATGCGTGGTGCAGGAGGTGAGGCAGGGAGGATGCCACCAGTCCTTGGGTGCCCACTAGAAGGGCATTCCCTTGTCAGCTAAAATATGACATAGAGGAGAGTGTGCACCAGTCCTCTGGCCTCTGATGCAGGTACTAGTGGAAGCAGCAGGTGCTTCTCTGCTCTGTGGACCCCTGGCACAGGTGGCTGGGTTGAGCAGTGGGTGCTGCCAGACCTTGGGCTCCTGGTGCTGGTGTCCAGGCAGAGAGGACAATATCACCAATCCATGGCTGAGTGAAGGAGTAAATGCTGCTGGTCCTTGGGCCCCTAGCTCAGGGGGTGGAGCAATGTTGAGTGCTGCTAGACCATGATCACATGCAGAGGGGGTGGGGATGGATGAGGGAAGTGGAGGTGCATGGTGGGTAAGATGAATACAATTAGCATTAGTAGGGCTAGGAGCACTCCTGCCTGGCTGCAAAGTCATTCCTGCTTGGCTGTACCAGGTAATGGAGACTTCAGCTGAAAATTCTGTTTGCTTATCTCAATATGGCTCTGTTGTATAGGTTTGGCTGGCAGGTCATTGGTGATCCATAATTCCCTGTGTCCACAGTTTTTATTCAGTCTCTCCTTATACTTGGCACTCAGTGTGATTGTTCGGGCTTGCCTTTTATGATAAAGGTTTCAAAGTTGTCATCTATATCTGATTCATTTGTTTTCTTGGATCTTTGTTATAAAAAGAACATTATGAGGTATCTGACTATGCTGGCATCTTGAATCACCACTCATCACCACCTTGACACTACTTCTGTGTTTTCATAGTGAGAAACTCATAATCTAAGGAGACAATAAAATATGAGCAAAAGTAGAAGTCAAGTTTTGTTCCAACTCAGTCATGCTTTCTCTATGACACAAGGCAAGTCAATTAACCCCTTGGGACTTCAGTTTCCTGCTCTTGGCTTAGATGTGCCCAGATGAACAAGTACTATCCAGATTAAAACATGCTATGCACTTGCTGTTTCCATTAATTTAGGAAGCATGCACTGTGCTTGGGGCATACAGTACAGAAAGGCAAATTATGTAGAAGACTTGGGTCCTACCCTCAAGATGCTGTCAATCAGTTAAAGTTGATGAGATAAGGAGTAAAAATTGAAACAGAGAATGATACTACAATTTTTGTAGCTATTGTTATTTTATGTGCCATCGAGTAGGATCCAAATCATAATGACTCCTCCTTGGGTTTCCCATGTGGTATCACTACGGAAGTAGATTGCCCAACCTTTCTTCTGAGGAGTGGCTCATGGGTTTGAACCTCCAGCCTTCTGGTTAGCAGTCAAGTGCCTTAGGCACTACATAGCATAGTGTAGCCACTGTGTCAATCCATCTTGTTCCCCTTTTTTGTCGAACTTCTACTTTACCAAGCATGACATCCTTCTCCAGAGAATGGTCCCTTCTGACAACATGACCAAAGTAGGTGAGATGAAGTCTGGCCATACTCACTTCCAAGGAGCATTCAGGCTGTACTCCTTCCAGGACAGATTTGTTAGTTCTTTTAGCAGTCCACGATACTTTCAGCATTTTTTGCCAACACCACAACTCAAAAGCATCAACTCTTCTTCGGTTTCCCTTATTCTTGTCCAGCTCTCACATGCATATGAGATGATTGAAAATAGCATGGCTTGGGTCAGGAGCATCTTAGTCTTCAAGGAGACATCTTTACTCTTCAGCACTTGAACCAGGTCTTTTGCAATGGATTTGCCCAATGCAATATATCTTTTGATGTCTTTGACTGCTGCTTCCATTGGTGTTGATTGTAGAACCAAGAAATATGAAGTCTTTGACAACATCAGTCTTTTTTCCATTGATCATGGTGCTGCTTATTGGTCCAGTTGTGAGGATTTTTTTTTTTTCTTTTCTTTATATTGAGGTGTAATCCATACTGTAGACTGCAGTCTTTAATTTTCATCAGTAAGTGCTCCAAGTCATCTTCACTTTCAGCAAGCAAAGTTGTGTCATCTGCGTATCTCAGGTTGTTAATGAGCTTCCCTCCAATCCTGATGCCATGTTCTTCTTCATATAGTCCATTTTCTTGCATTATTTGCTCAGCATACAGATTGATTAAGTATGGTGAAAGGACACAACCCTGACAATCTCCCTTTTTTGTTTCCATAAAGATTTACAACCTTGGAAATCCTGTAGGGCAGTTCTACTCTTTCCCGTAGGGTTGCTATGAGTAGGAATTAACTCAGTGGCAGTGGATTTATTTTTTGTTTTTTAAAGGCAGTAATGTTCCTGCATGGTATATGTGGTTAATGCATTTGGCTGCTAATCAAAAGGTTGGAGGTTTGAATTTACTCAGAAGCACCTCAGAAAAAAAGCCATTGAAAACCCTATGGAACACAGTTCTACTCTGACACACATGAAGTCATCATGAGTCAGAATCAACTAGACAGTCACTGTTTTCTTTCTTTTTTCCTTAAGAGTGTACATAACTACAGACACTCTCCCTGAGAAGCCAAAGTTAATGGAAATCATAGACCTGATTTTCCTTTGGTTTAAAATGCATGCTGTTGCAAAGGCAAGTGACCTTCCTTTATTGATGACATACCTTGAAAATTTGTTTCATGGTCTGTTGCTGCCAAGCCTGACGGAGCAAATCCTGCATACTCCCTCTGCTCCCTAGAGGACCGCCTCAGGACCACACTGGAATGATCGATTAATGATGAAACTGGCCAACCTGCCAATACCAATAATTTGCTGTGTTCATCCCGCAGCAAGGATGCCAGCTCAGTGTGTTGCCTGTGCCTGGAGACAAAAGATGGGGACCCTGGACAAAATTAGCATAGATGAGCATTCAGGCCCATAATGAACACAATGACAACAATAAGAGTGGCTCCTATAGTCTGTTTTTTGAGCAACTTAAAATGTTTCATATAGACTCATGACCAGATATTTATCTTTGAAAAGAAAGGCAACTGTAGTTGTCAAAATTTGGTCAGAGCAGCCTTCTCATCCCTTTGTTTGGGTCGATAAGAGTGCTGTGGATGAACATGCAGTTTTTAACGTGTATAAAACACTCTCTGTAGACAACAAAACAACTAGAAGGTCCACCAGGAATCTTCAGCCCCCTTGAGGAAATAAAATCTGCACATAAAAATAAAAACAAACAACCTGTCAACAAGGACAAATGGATATCCGCTATTTGTACCTAATACTTTTTAAGTCTTGGAATTGATTTCATTTTTATTTTAAGAGTAATGATAATTAGCCTATACAAAATTTTGGAAATATATAAAATAATAAATGAAAATAAATGTTACCTGCAATTTACCACTCAGGCAAAATAAAATAAAATAAAAAATGAAAACAAGCCATTAAACATTTAATGTAATTCTTTCTGATCTTTTTTAAAAGACAAACATGCATGGACTATATCGATTTTTAATTCTATTTGTTTTATAAGTTTTTAAAATTAAAACTTTTTTTTTACCTAGCATCAAAAAGAATCCATGTTGTACCGAACATTTAGAAAATACCCATTATTTCGATAAAGTTAAAATGTGCTGTTTATCTTTCCAGCCTTTTTTTCAGGTGAGTATGTAGGTATGTATATGTCATTAATATTTTCATTATAAAGACAAAATTATATCAAAGTTATCAAATGCCTTTCTCTTAGAAGTATTTTGTGAATTACCTTATGATAATAAATTTATATATTAAATTTGATGCCTTTTTTTTTTTTTT
>NW_006921600.1:7941356-7942524 GCF_000298275.1 Orycteropus afer afer
GGATTATTTGTTCAGCATATAGATTGAATAAATGTGGGGAAAGCATACAACACTAATGCACTCCCTTCTTGATTTTAACCATGCAGTGTTCCCTTGTTCTATTTGAATGACAGCCTCCTGGCTAATGTACAGGTTCCTCATGAGTACAATCAATTGTTCAGGAATTCCCATTCTTCTCAATATTATCCACAATTTGTCATGATCCACACAATCAAATACATTTGCATAGTCAATAAAACACAAGTAACATCTGTCTATTATTCTTTGCCTTGAGCCAAGATCCATCTGACAGCAGCTATGATATTCTTTTTTCCATGTCCTCTTCTGAATCCAGCTTACACCTCTGGAAATTCTCTGTCAATATACTGCTGCAACTGTTTTTGAATTATCTTAAGATCTTACATGTGTGTGATATTAATGATATTGTTTGATAATTTCCACATTCTGTGGGATCACCTTTCTTTGGAATGGGTACAAATATGGATGTCTTCCAGTCAGGTGGCCAGGTAGCTATCTTCCAAATCTCTTGGCATAGCTGAGTGAGTGCCTCCAGTGGGGCATTTGTTTGTTGAAATATCTCAGTGGATATTCTATCAATTCCTGGAGCCCTGTTCTTCACCAATTCCTTCATTGCAGCTTCAACTTCCTCCTTCAATACCATTGGTTCTAGATCATATGCCACCTCCTGAAATGGATGAAGATTGACCAGTTCTTTTTGGTACAGTGACTTAGTGTATTCCTTCCATCTTCTCTTGCTGTTTCCTGCATCATTCAATATTTTGCCCATAGAATCTTTCAATATTGCTGCTTGAGGCTTAATTTTTTTCCTCCATTCTTTCAGCTTGAGAAATGCCAAGTGTGTTTGTCCCTTTTGGTTTTCTAACTCCAAGTCTTTGCACATTTCATTATAGTAATTGGCTTTGTCTTCTTGAGCTGCTCTGAAATCTTCTGTTCAGCTCTTTTACCTTGTAGTTTCTTCCATTTGCTTTAGCTACTCTGCACTCAAGGGCAAGTTTCAGAGTCTCTTGTCATCCTTTGGTCTTCTCTTCTTTTCTTGTCTTTTTAGTGATCTCTTGCTTTCTTCATGGATGATGTTCTTGATGTCATCCCACAATTCCTCTGGTTTTCGGTCATTGGTGTTCAATGCATCAAATCTATTCTTTAGATG
>NW_006921600.1:7942624-7954731 GCF_000298275.1 Orycteropus afer afer
ATTTAAAATAAAAGAGAGAATTTAGTTTATCATGGAGAACCTTCTGGAAGAAGAGAAGGTAAAGACTGGAAGGGGAGGTGAGAGTGCAGGTCCCACAGCCATCTCGTCTACCAAAGGTCTATTGACTGCCTCCACCCTACTTCTGGTTTCAATGACATTTACAGGCTGCAGGCAGTTTCTACCATATGCTCAGGGCAAGGGAAAGTTCTGTGGATGGTAGTATAGTAGGCTGGCCCAGCTGTTGAAAATCATGCTTCCTGCCTCTTGTGGAGGCTGTTTGAATGCATTGAGCTGAGCGTGGAAGACAAGAGGAGATGAAACTGAAAGCAAAATGCTTATCTGCTGCCTATTAAGATAGCTTGCCTCAAGGTCCACAAGAGAATTTAAAAACACTCCTTAAAATCAGAAATTATGTAAAAAATTTCCAAGAATATACTGTATTTTATGCAAATAACGTGCATGTTATACAGTTTTTGCAAACCACACAACTCCCTTATGCAGTAGTTTCCTATGCATGTTGTGTGCATAATAGTGTGGGTGTTGTTTACGTGGGCATGTTATACGAGGGGGAAAAATACAGTAGGAACAGACTGAGCATGATTTACCCAGAAAGTAGGCCAGATTCTAGAGAGTGTGAATTGTATCCTGGGGCTTGACAAACTGAGACCCTAGGTTCATAATAGACCTCTTTAATCAGTAATTCTTATAAATTGATACATCTCATTAGTCATTTTACCCAATGACCACACAGGCTGCAGATAAGCTGAGAGATTTGCTATCAGATTGGAAGTAGCATGTGTGACTAAGATCATAAAAATTCACTTACTTTCAAAAATTCTAATATACAAACTGCTTGGTGCAAATAGATCTGGGTCCTAGATTCATCTTTGTTTTCTTTTGTTTTAAACTGACTAGCCAAGTTACTTTAGAAAGCATTTAACTTTCTTTGTACCTTGAGTTAATAATTTCCAGTTTTCCTACTAGGGTTTTTGTCAGGCTCAAATGTGTTAACAAATATGGAAACACTTTGAAAATAAAAAATGCCATGGCAAGACCCATACAATGGATTGGAAAATAAATTAAAACTACAAAATATGTTTTCCATGTGACTGTAAGTAGCTGTTTAGTATTATGTTTGAAAGTATGTAGGAAAAGTTTTCTCCTCAGATATGTATTTAAATGAGCTGCTCATAAGAAAAAACTACAATTTTTGAAAAGATACATCACTAAAAATACACATGAATGAAAATAAAAGTTATTCTATATACAACCTAGTTTCATCTTTTTTTAAAAAAAATTATTAATTAGGAGCCCTAGTGGCACAGTGGTTAATGCACTAGGCTGTTAACCAAAAGGTCAGCATTTGGAACTCACTACCGCCACTTCTCGGAAGGAAGATGGGGCCATCTACTTCCGTAGTGATACTGTCTCGGAAACCCAAGGAGGGGTCGCTATGAGTCAGGGCCAACTCCACGGTACATAACAACAACAACATCCACTCCATGGGACAAAGATGGGGCAGTCAGCTTCCCTAAAGATATACAGCCTTGGGAACTCTATAAACAACAACAACAACAACAACAACAAAAATCACTATAGTCAAGTTGAATCCAACTCATAGCGACTCCTCCTTAGGTTTCAGAGGTGGTATCTCTTACGGAAGTAGATTGCCCAATCTTCCTTCTGAGAAGTGGCTGGTGGGTTTGAACTGACAGCCTTCTGGTTAGCATTCAAATGCCTGAGACACTATACCACCAGAGCTCCACACAAAACTCTATAGGGAAGTTCTAGTTTCTTTTATGGGGTCACTATGAAACAGAATTGATTTGATGGAAGGAATTTTTTGGTTTTCATTTTCTTATGATCAAGTTTGAATTTGCATTAAGGCCTCTGGTTACTGCTTGGAGCAAGAAGTATGTCTTAGTTATATCCCCATTTCCAGTGCCTAGGACAGGGTCTGGCACATAGTAAGCATTCATAAGTGTTTATTGAATGAACCAATGATTGAAAACTGGTGTTAGACATGGGTGTTAGATGTTTAGGAGGTAGAAAGCAGATTATTGACATCTATTAGAGAATCTGCATGTACCAGTTAGGAGTGCTAGAGCTTTAGTTCCATACGCTATATTATTTATCAAAAATCCTTGGTAAAACATTCTTTTAGCTACTGCATGATGGTGACTGTTCCCAAAAGATACATAAATGAACTATGGAGGCACAGACCATGAATTATTTTGTAGAATTCATCTAAGCTTTGGGACACGTGTACCAGCATATACATGTATATCAAAATGCACATACTCATACACTAAATACACACATTGCCTGGTTTGATTTTACAAAAAAAATAATTTTGAGGTATACTTGAAAATAACTGACCTTCTTGTTATATAGTTTAAGAGAGATGTTGAGTGACTTTGCTTAAGACAATTAAATTGGTAGTGTCTGACTTCCCTTAATGGGTAACTAGAAGCCTAGGGCTGCTTTGAGCTGGAGCCCAGAAACAAGAATTGGATGTGTGAGTGGACAGGAGTGATGAGTGTTGAAGGCCATGGAAGTAAAGTCTCAGTCCCAGCAATGACAGTCCAAAAGATCACCTTGAAGAGCTAGGAGGGGAGTTAGGATAGGATGGTTTAAGAGGCAGAGCCTGAAGGGATTCCCCAAGTAACACTCCTCAGAAAGAGATAGAACCATTCACTAGGGACGGGCTTCTCAGATAAGTGTGGAGTAACGCCCAGAGCTTGGATGTTCAGACTCCCAGGTAATTTCTGAAGTCCAGAACAGAAAATCAATATATTCTTCTAACAAGACATCATACTGAGCAGCTGTTAAGTGACATATTCCAGAAGTTAATAACCAAAAGAAAAGATCAGTGTGGTGGATGTGGTGACATGCCACCCAGATCCCTCTTCAGGAATAAGAACTCATCCCCCCATCTGGAAGCCCGTCAGCTGTCCAGCTGCTTCCAGGCAATTGCTGAAGAAAATGCCTTACCCAAAGTCATGTCTCTCTCCCAGGTAGTCTGCATCCAGTGACTGGTCAGATTAGGAGAATTAAGGTCTTGCCCCTTCAGCACCATTAAGAACAATTCTGAAGGTCCAACTTCAAAGTACCATACAAGATAGATGGAGGCTGGCATTGTGAGTGTACTATAGCAATTTCTGCTGCTTTCCACAGGTGTTAATCCCAAAAGCACCCCCTAAACAGGCTAATCTCCATTTCACAGTCAGTTTCCTAGGACCTGACCTGTTTCTAGGACCTGGCAATTAGCTTCTCTTTCAGGAGACCAGATAGTTAGAATAGTTTGATAACATGGTGTCAAAGTGTATGCTGATAGCTAAAGAATAGTTGTGAAGACCAAGTAAGTTACTGATACCTAGGCATTTTACTCTAGGATAATGCAATTAGCTTTTCAAAGGCTTTTCTACAGATATTTTCATATATGATTATATCAACGTTCCTGTGATTTTTTTTTCTTGTGCGTGTGTGTGCTTCTTTACAGATGTGGAAACTGAGGCTGACAGGTTAATGACATGCACAAGAACCTGTAACCAGTAAATGGCCAAATGGAACTTTGAACTAAAGTCTTTGGATCCTGGTTTAGTATCATAAAATTGGTGAAAATGAGACTTCTCTACAAAATGAGGATGGAGAAGTATGGGGAAACCACAGGCAGGTGGGTAGGGGAAATGCCATGAGGATCTACTGAAGTGCAAATGACATGCATAAGTGTGTAACCATGGGAAACTGCAGCAATGGAAATGCAAACTGGACAAGTAACTTTCAAGGATGGCAGACAGGAGGTGTTGGTTTTGAGGATGTGTTGCTCTCTCTGAGGTGAAAACTGAGAGACTTGATGACAGTTTCTGGGAGTGGTAACTCTATTGACAAATTGAAAACCAAATTTTCTTGTGCAGGATTTCATGGTCTTACATGAAACACACCATTTCTATTGAGACAGTTATCTCTTGGTAACCAAATATAATTCCATTATTGGCCACATAAATGACACATATATTTACATATACAACATTATATTATACATATAATTTTTTCAATCCTGTGTATTTTCTCCACCTATCACTTTCTACAGCTTATTGTCCATCAAACTGTGTTAGAAGCATCTGGTGTTTTAGCTTCATGGACAACGTCCACATTAGTTTCAGATGAATTTATTTTTAAAGTATAGTGATGCTTCTAAAACATATGCATTCAAATACAGTGTGCCAAGTCTAAGTTTTTGCATGATTTTCTTTCCTTTGGAAGCTCCCGACTTCTTTCTGCCCTGAGCAGTCACATGCAAGGAAGGCAGATTTCTTTCAGGGTGAGCCCAGTGCTTCCCACTTGCTCCTTCAGCTTGGCCCAGGCACCTGCTACTGACCACACAGTGCAAGGCGACTGACATGACAGAGTGAAAACGAACCACTTTCTGGTGTCTGTGACCTGGAGAAGCGGGCATGGGATCCACATTCCTACTGGGCAATTAGCTGATGGCTCTCTGCCCACAGCCTGAGTGGGTACGTGGGGATTTCACTCTCTGACCACGTCTCGTGCAAATAGAGGCACGTTCTCTGACTGTGATAGATCCCTGGGTTCGTGTGAAAAACAACCACAGCATTTCTATAGCGCATTTCTCAAATACCAGCATCAGGGGATTGGAGAATTGCAGCAACAAATGTTACACAGTAATATTTTCAAATAGACATGCTGCAAAATAATCCAAATAGGACCATTAACTAACAATCCTCATTAAAACCAAGCCAAATAAAACATGATCATTCTTAAAAGTGTATTAAAGGGGGGAAGAAAACACAAATGTTCTGAGAGAAGATTAATAATTTACTCATTAATTTTATTGGATAATTACACATCCTTGGTCTTTCCAGAGCAATGCAATTTTTTGATTAAAAATGCCTTTTAGATTTCTCTCAATGTGCACATCAGGTGTACAGCGAGCTTTTTAGTATGCAAAAAATGAATCCTAATATTAGACAATGAGCTGTTTTTTTTTTTTCTAGAAGGCAGCCTTTCCTAAATCATTAATCTGCTGCAAAAAGATGCTCCTAATTTAGAAGAAATTAGACACTGAGTCTACTCAGCAAACACCTCTGCTAACGCTTCATTAGTATGTATTTTCACATAATTCAATTAGCCAAAACACATACGCATGCTAGCAGTGCTGTTCCCTGCTCTGGGAGTGTCAGCAAGGTTTTAAGCAGATCTGAAACAAAATTGCATAAATGGCATGTAAAGCTCTGTGCATACAAAGATACCTTCAGGGTTCTAATAAATTCATGAAACTTTTTAAAGTATGATTTCCTAGCAGGCAATCACTTTTAATTAACAGGATCACCTACAGCAACACATGTCCTTCAAAAACTTACATTATTTTTTCTTTTTGAATTTCAAAGTTTCTGTAGTAAAAGTTGAATAGCTGAGTAGCTTAACCTCAAAAGGATTCCAGGCTTTTATGACAGTTATAAATCACTGTGGTGCCTTCTTTATAAGAAGAAAAGATTCTTAACACAACAGAGAAAGAAGGAAATCTCTTTTTAGTCATAGCTAGAAGCAAGCATTTTCTCCAAAGGTCAAAAAACTTTTCCTCAGTTAAAGAATAATTTTAAGGACATTGCAGCTACTTGTACAAGTAATCTCTTGTAATTTACTTTATGAATTAAACATTCAATTTCCAGGATTGTGGTTTGACACAGGATGGACTCCCCTCTTTCTGGAGTTGGCTTTGTAGAGTTTTTCCTCTTTAGTTTTCAGTAAACACAAGGCCATGGTTGAATATAAGGTCTTACTTAATGAGCCCTTCTCCTTGAGGAAAATCGGAACCTATGCATTTGCCAAAAGATTCAGTTGAGTGTTTCTTGCCACTTCTTTTTCAGAGCTTTGTTTGAAAAACAGAGACAAGCTAATAGGCTAGGGCAATGATGAGGGTTCCAGAAATCTGAAAAAGAGATCATGAGGATTCTGAAATGAGGAAAGAGTTATTGTTGATGTTAGTTGCTACTGAGTGAATTCCAATTCATTATGACCCCAGGTGTGCAGAGTAGAACTGTTTCCATAGTGTTTTCATGGCTGTGACCTTTTGGAAACAGATTGCTAGGCCTGTCTTCTGAGGTGACTCTGGGGGGTGTGTTCCAACTGTCAACCCAGTAGTTGAATACTTAACCATTTGCACACCTAGAGATTCCTGAGGAAAGACTAAGGGACACCAAATAGAAATCTGCTTGTCCCTCCTGTCATCCAACTGGGCAGTTGTGTAAGGGTAAATGCCTGGCTCCATCAACAACACAACCTTGCGGAGGAGTCCCTTCCTGCCCTTCCTGCATCTCAGCCCTAGAGCCTCATCCCCCACACAATTTTTTCTGTATGAGGAGCCATTGTTTTGTGATTTGTCCACATATGGGGTAATCAGGTGGAAATTTTGGGAGGGGAGAATTAGCATGATGGCTGCTGCCCTTCTGGAAAACTAAGATACTTGCAGGGTGGAGATTGCACTGTTGAGACTGAGATGGAGACCGAGACTAAGACTAACCCACCAGGCCACCACTAACCCACCATTGGGGCAAGGGTAAGGGCTTGGGGAGAAGACTTTGCAGTTGATGTAGCAATAAGTTCACCATTGCTCCCCACCCCAACCACTTCCTGAAGCTGGACCATCTTTTTCTACCACTTCTCACCTGGGTAACTACATCACCTTCTGGTTCACCTGCCTCTTGTATTGTTCCTCTTGAATCCATTCTCCACATTCATCTCCCCGCCCCACCCGCACTGAGGAAATACCTGGCCCACAACTGCATTAAATGTAAGGGATACAAGATCTTTCCAAAACATAAATATAATCATTTACTTCCAAGCTGAATTCTTTCAATAGTTCTCTATCACATTAAGATAAAACCTAAACTCCTCAATGTGGCACAAGAAAAATCCTTCAAGACCTTACCCCATGGTCATATTTCTAGCCTCAATTTTTGCTCATTTCCCTCTCAATTTGAGTTCCAGCTACACTGAATTATTTACAGACCCTTCCTCCAACCAAAAGTTCATTTTCTTTCTCTCATATATATTTTTTTAATGTAATGTTTTAGGGATCTCTGGGAGAATCTTTTCCTCCTTTTCTTCAGTTTATGTCAAAGGCCTGCATAGTTAATACCTACTCATTCTTTAAGTGCCCACTTAACAATCACTCTTTCATGTCCTTTGATTCATACTTCATACATTCCATGCTTTGATTACTAATGAATATTTTCAGCTGTTTCTTCTTATTTTTAATCATGCCACATCAGCAAATGAAGGTCCAAAAAGTTCTACTCCATCCACGTTACTAAAGTCTACTCTGAGGAAACATTTCTTGCCTGGGCATATTATGAGTGCCTTGCAACTTGAGGGGCTCATCTTCTGGCACTATATCAGAGAATTTTCCACTGCTATCTATAAGATTTTCACTAGCCATTTTTTTTTTTTTTCCCAGAAGTAGATTGCCAGGTGGATTGCCAAACTGAGGTAGGCTAGGAAGTTCCACTGAAACCTGTCCACCATGGGGACCCTTGCTGATATTTGAAATACCGGTGGCATAGCCTCCAGCATCACAATACTCCCAAGACTGTAGATATTTCTAGGCTCTGACAAATCATCCTGTACTTCAGTAGCAGTTTTCATTTATTCAGTAAATATTTGTTGGACATTGACCATGTGAAGGTACTGTTCTGGGGACATAATGATGAATAAGACAAAAAGCTATGTTCTCATAATACATTCTAGCAGAGGAAAATAAACAAACTATAACTATTCAAATAAATAAGATTATTTGTGATTGTGATAATTGCTATGAAGAAAGAAGAGCAGGTAATGGAGGATAAGGAGGCTGGAGTGTAGGACTAAGGTGGTCTTTTTTAGAATCCAAGAGGAAGTCACACTTGAGCTGAGGCATGAATAATTAGAAGAAGCCAGTCCCATGAATATCTAGCAAAAATGACTCCATTTTCAAAAGAAGGGAAAAATAAGGACAAAGTCCTTGAGTTAGGAACAAGCTTGGTGAGTTCAATGACAGAAAGAAAACAAGTTTCACTCCTGTGTACAGGCATGACTTATACTTTCCCTTACCCAGTCTTGGATTCAGCCATTTCTCCAAGGAACCCTAGTTTCTTTTAGTGGAGACTGGTACTTAGAAACCAAGACTTGGGATGTAGGTGTGCTCATTGTTTTTGGGGTGTTGCTGATCCCAGGTCCTCTCAATGGATAAAGTTAGGAAATATATGTATGCAAATACATACCCATATAATACTTATTTCTGCCTATATTAAAAATGAACCGTAAGTTCACAAGTATAGATCCAATTCCAATCTAATACCATAGGCTACACTCTAGTTTTCTCCCTTTCCATACTTGAGACTCCTTTCTCCAAAATGATAAACTTGACTTTTAACATGTCTCCTCATTTGATCAAGGTCCCTGTATGTAACTAATGTTCCGTTGCTGTCCACTGTCCCTATAGGAACCTCTTCTTCACTCCATTTGGGCTTTAAAACCCTCCACCAAGTTTGCTCATATGTAAACAACATCTTCACCTTGTTTGGGCTCTGAAACCCCATGTCTGGTTCCTCCTCCCCCACCAATGCACTTATTCTCTTCCCCATGCTAGGCTGCTCAGATGCCTCCTCCCCTCACTCAGGCTCCCATACCCTAAGCCAACCTGCCCTCCAATATGGACAAGGCTCTCTGCTTGCCCCCTCCCCCAAACAAATGTCTACCATCTCCAGCTCTACATAATGGACTGAATTTTCAGGAAGAGAAGGAAAAGAGATAAAGAAGGGAAAAAGATGTCATCAAACTTTTTGAAATTTGCAGACATATAGGTGAAGATATATTACTCACATTATCATATTGTGAGTAAAGTTAAAACCTCTGTTCATATATTTAAGACCCATTTATATTTCATTTCTGTGAATGACCTTTAAATGTCTTTTGCCTTTTTCTTCTTAGTTTGAGTAGAGTGTAGGTGCTCCCTATGTATTGTGTTGTGTGCTGTTGAGTCGGGCCAAACTCATAACGACCCCTCTTTGGGTTTCCAAGACAGTATCACTATGGAAGTAGATTGCCCAACCTTCCTTCTGAGAAGTGGCTGGTGGGTTTGAACCACCAGCCTTCTGATTAGCAGTCAAGTGCCTTAGGTACTATGCTACCAGAGCTCCTAAGGAAATGATATCCTGGTTGTTGTAGAAGGAATGATTCTCCATTTTGATGTTTCTAGTTTGAGGAAGCTCAATGATATGATCATTGTCAGCCTTGTTCTGCCCAGGGGGCTTTGCTGATCAATGAATATGGAGAGAGTAATATAGACACTCTTGGATCAGTTTTTCCATTTTCTTGTCTGGGAGCTTCTCCCAATGACTCTTCTCACCAAGTTGGGAGGTCTACTTCAGTCCAGCATTGTTTGCAACTGAACAGTGATTCTATATTAATCTGGGGTCCTGTTGACAGATTTATTCAGGGTTCTCCTAATAAGCAAAATGACAACTTTAATACAACTTATAGATATTACAATGAAAATGTCACCAGAAATAAACTTGTTGTTTTGTTCTTTTTGTTTTACTTTCAATTTGTTCAGAAGTAAGGCAGGATAGATGGTTGCCATCTACTGGGTCCCTCAAAGATGTCAACATTCATGGCACTGTATTGCAAATATACTTTATTTCCAGTGTCATTTGCTTCTTTATGTAATCTGTAGTGTTCCTGTTCCATATAGAAATTTTTATTTTCACACAGCCAAATTTCTTCTTCTTTTTTTTAAATGGCTTTGTTGAGATGTAATTCATATACCATACAATTCACCATTTGAAAAATATGTACCTTGCCTGCGGCTTCCAGCCTAACAAAAGACAGCCTCGTCTTTCTTCCACAGAGCACCTGATGGGTTCAAACCACTGACCTTTTGGTTAGTGGCCAAATGCCTTAACCACTACACCAGAGCTCCTTAAATATTTTGCTAAAGGAAAGGCTTTTCTTAACTCTTTGAGCTGCATGTTGCCTTGAGTAATCATCAGGATTGTATCCACTTCGTGGTACTTTTCGTTTGAATCTTTCACTTGCTCAGTACTTCAAGTATTTGTAGTAAGAATCATTTGGAACCTGCCTCATTGCTTGCAAAATCTTTCTGTACAGAATGAGAGCATGTTGCTTTTATGTGAACTGCTTTAGCATTAGTGCCACTGGAGGTAATCAGGATGCGGCCATGACTGCCTGACAGCTCGTCCGATGGAGCCACAATATGCAGCTCAGGTTTTTCTTTGATGGTTTCTACATTTTGGATCATAATTAAGTTTTTCTCATTCTGAATTTTTTTAAAAAAATTATTTCATTTTTCTTTTTCCTAGTAGAGCCTTAGGCATTTGACTGCTAACCAGAAGGCTGGTGGCTCAAACCCCCCAGCCACTCCTCGGAAAGAAGACTGGGCAATCTACTTCGGTAGAGACACTGCCTAGGAAACCCAAGGAAGGGTTGCTATGATTCAGAACCTACTCCACGACAGTGAGGTTTTTTTTTATTATTTTTTATTTTTTACATTTAGGTCTTTGATTTATCTGGAACTCATTTTGGGTATAAAATGGGAGGTACAGATCTAACTTGAGTTTTTTTCTAAAATTTCTATCTAGTTCTTTTGATAATTTTTCCACTAAAAGGCATGGGTAACTTCATTAGAAATTACATTGTTCTATGTATTTGTTAGGGAGCTCTGGTAGCGTAGTGCCTAAGGCACTTGACTGCTAACCAGAAGGCTGGTGGTTCAAATCCACCAGCCACTCCTTGGAAGGAGGGTTGGGCAATTTACTTCAGTAGGAATACCACCTCGGAAACCCAAGGAGGGGTCGCTATGAGTCGGGGCTGACTCGACAGCACATAACAACAACAACAACATATATTTGTTAGGAGCTCTGGTGGCACAGTGGATAAAAACATTTGGCTGCTAAGCAAAAGGTCAGTGGTTCAAACCCAGCAGCCATCATGTAGTAGAAAGATGAGGCAGTCTGCTTCTGTAAAGATTTACATCCAGCCTTGGAAACTCTATGGGACAGTTCTACTGTGTTCTGTAAGGTCACTATGAGTTGCAATCTACTCTATGGCAATGGGTTTGGTTTTGGTTTTATATATTTGTTTAATTTCTGGCACTGTATTCTGCTCTATTTATGTTTGTGCTTAATCATGTGTCATTATCCAGGTGTTTAAATTACTTTATCTTCATAAAATGCTTTATTTTTTATATGGTTTATGTCCCTTAATTATTCTCCTTTTCAGAATTTTCCTAACTACTTAAGTATGTTTATTTTGTTTAATTTAAAATGTTTTTCTTTTATTCTTAATCTTGAATAATAGTTTAGCTGAATCTAAACTTTCTGTCTCTATGACAGTTACTACCCCTTAGCATTGTGGATGATGTTGTTCCTCTGACTTTTACCTTCCATTGCTGCTGTTTAAAAATATGCTGTCGTTCTAATTATCATTCTGTTTGGAGTAGTCTGTCCTTTTCTGGTTGCTTTTAAGAGTTTCTTTTTGTCTTTGATGTTTCCTTGTGATACGCCTTGTTGAGGATTTCTTTTTATTTGCTAGGGATTTGTTGTGATTCCCAAATCTGAGGATTCATGTCTGTCATAAGTTCTGGAAATTTAGCAGTCATTTTTGTCTTTCTAACATTGTCTCTACTTCTTTCTTCTGGAATTTTATTTAGATATATGTAAGACCATTTCATTTTATTTTTCATGTCTTTGTATGTCTTGCTACTTTGCTGTACTACTAAATATCAGATGCTCCAGGATGTGATTATTCTACATTTTCTTCATAGGTAAATTCATCTACTTTCTGAATTAAACACCATTTCTATGTTGATGACTCCTAAATTTTATTTTCTGCTTTATCTTTGAACACTCTGACTTATAAATTTATTTGCTTCCTTGTGAATTCTAGGAGCTCTGGTGACATAGTGCCTAAGGTATTTGACTGCTAACCAGAAGGCTGTCAGTTCAAATCCACCAGCCACTCCTTGAGAGGAAGGTTGGGCAATCTACTTCCATAGTGATACCACCTCAGAAACCCAAAGAGGGGTC
>NW_006921600.1:7956721-7966099 GCF_000298275.1 Orycteropus afer afer
GTCATCCTTTGGTCTTCTCTTCTTTTCTCATCTTTTTAGTGACCTCTTGCTTTCTTCATGGATGATGTTCTTGATGTCATCCCACAATTCCTCTGGTTTTCGGTCATTGGTGTTCAATGCATCAAATCTATTCTTTAGATGGTCTCTAAATTCAGGAGGAGTATATTCAAGATCATATTTTGACTCTCGTGGACTTTTTTAAATTGTCTTCAACTTCAAGTTGAACTTGCATATGAGCAGTTGATGGTCTGTTCCACAGTCAACTCCTGGCCTGGTTTTGGCTGAAGATATTGAACTTTTCCATTGCCTCTTGCACAGATGTAGTCAATCTGATTCTTGTGTGTTCCATCTGGCGAAGTCCATGTGTACAGCCACTGTTTGTGTTGTTGAAAAAAGGTATTTGCAATGAATAAGCTGTTGGTCTTGCAAAATTCTACCATGAGATTTCCAGCATTATTTCTGTCACCAAGGCCAAATTTTCCAACTACCAGTGATTCTTTTTTGTTTCCAAATTTTGCATTCCAGTTACCAGTGATAATTAACACATCCTGATTGCATGCTCAGTCAATTTCAGACTGCAAAAGTTGATAAAAGTCTTCAATTTCCTCATCTTTTGCTTTGGTGGTTGGTGCATAAATTTGAATAATAGTAGTATTGACAGGTCTTCCTTATAGGCATATGGATATTATCCTACCACTGACAGCATTGTACTTCAGGACAGATCTAGAAACATCCTTTGTGACGAGGAATGCCACACCATTCCTCTTCAATTTGTCATTCCTGGCATAGTAGATCATATCATTGTCTGCTTCAAAATGGCCAAAACCAGTCCATTTCAGCTCACTAATGCCTAGGATATCAATCTTTATGTGTTCCATTTCAGTTTTCACAACTTCCAGTTTTCCTAGATTCACTCTTCATGCATTCCATGTTCCAATTATTAATGGATGTTTGCAGCTGTTTCTCCTAAATTTGAGTGGTGCCATGTCAACAAATGGAGGTCTTGAAAGCTTTACCTTGTCCATGTGAGTAAGGCTGGGTTTACTCCGATGATGCAGCTCTTTCCCAGTCCTATTTTGAGATCCTTCTAATCTAAGTGACTCATCCTCCTCCTCTGGATTGGACAATGTTTCCAGACTATTCATAAAGTTGCCCAGTAATGTATCAGACAGTGTTTCTCTGCTACTCATAAGGTTTTCCCTGGCCAATTCTTTGAGAAGTGGATGGCCTCTTCCTTCTTCCTAGTGTGTCTCAGCCTGCAAGCTGCACTGATACCTGTGCACCATGTGCACCCTGCTGGGTTTGAAACACCAGTGGCACAGCCTCAAGACTCACAGCCACACGTTACCACGGTAGGACAAACCAATAGACAAGTTTGTCTCCCTTAGCTGTTCGGAACTTCTCCAACATCCCCTTACCTGGATCCTTATTGCTCCCTCCTTGCTCTGTCCTGGTTTCCCTAGCCTTTTCTGTCCTTTATTCCACTTTCCCATCTTGCTGCTTTGGGGCGTGGCCTGGGTTCCCTCCCCTCACCTGGATCTCTGTGGCCAACTCCTCACAGTAAAGCTTATATATCCATATAGAGAAAGAGAAATTTATCTTAGGAAAATGGCTCACACACTTATGGAAGTTGGCAAGTCCCAAGTTCTTGGTTCAACCATCAAGCTGGAGGCTTTTCTCAACTCACACAGCTGCAGGGACTGACAATCTCAAGGTTGGCAAGCAGTACTGGCTGTTAACTCCAGCAAATGATGAATCCAAGATCTCCAGGCCAAATGGTGGATTGTTTGCTCATGAACAGTTATAGGCAACACAACAGGATCCTGATCCACAGAAGAGTGTCCCAGAAACCTAGAAGTCATTTTTTTCCCTACCTCTCTAAACTCCATACCCAATCAATCAATTTCTCTATAATTCTTAAATAATGTGTCAATTATTAATTTACTGGCTCTCAGGTCCAAATTTACCCTTTGTTACCTACTCTGCAAAAAAAGAAAGATAGGCCTTGTGTAGTTAAGTTGTGTGTCAACTTGGCTGGTCCTGGTTTTGAGTGTCTGGACAGCTGGATATAGTTGTTCCTCACGATGAGACTGGTAATGAACTCCAAGGTAGAATCTACTGTGAGCAGCTGAATAGCAGTTTTAGGGGTGCGGTCTGCTTCCAGTACATAAGAAGACATTTTCAGAACTGTCTCTCATTTCTGTTTTTGTGGTGTTTTTTTCTTATGGCACATCTGGATCCTACATTTGGCTGAGTCTCCATTCAGCAGTCTGCCATGTAGCCTGCTGCTCTTGGGACTGTGTCTTGACTTGAACTAGTGGTCTGCTTTGTTGTTTACGAATCTTGGGACTGTGCCATTTCATTTGACGACCTTGGGTTTTTCAACCTCAGCAGCCAGTGGCTGTCTGAGGTTAACAGAAGCTTCCAGCTTAAGTGGGCCAGGAACAAGAGGCGGAACTGAATCCCAAGGTCGAGGGGTGTTCACTCAGCCCCTAGAGCTGGCACTTTGAACTCAGACTTCTAACCTCCTAAACTGTAAGAGAATAAATCCCTGTTTGTTAAAGCCATCTACTTGTGGTATTTCTGTTAGAACAGCACTAGAGAATCAAAGCAAGACTTTAAATATTTTTCCTTTGCCAAATGGATAAAATGTAATTTTATCAGTAGAAGGTGCTGGAGAGACATTGTAGGAAAGAAGAGCTTTCCCTTTTGGTGCCCCAGTGCTCCCTCTCCAGGAAAACTTTTGCTGTTCTTTCAGTTTCTCTAGTTCCTGGCTCCTGCATCATATGCAGCTTCCCTTGCGAACATCTCCTGCAGCACCAGGCTCCTGCTGCACTGACATCTTTTTCAGGGCTCAGTTCCTGCAGTGCTTGGTGACGAGCAACAAGGGCCAGCAGTTTTTTGGGCACCTCCACTGAACAGTTTTGTAGTAGAGATCCTCTGATGAGACAACTCCCATATGAACAGTTTTCCTTGACACTCTAGAAGGTAGATTTCTAGCAAGCTCCATCAGCACAGCACCATAGTGACTTCTCTGTCATTCAGTGAACCATAGACATGCCTTCTCCAATAAGATCTGAATCTCATTTCTGGGCAGGAGAATCCTCTTTTGGCACTCTGTCTCAGTCCTAGGGGGCAGTGGCTGCTCTCTAAATCTGCTAATCATGTATTCTTTAGCATTCTCTTTAGTTTTACTAAGGAGCTCTGGTGGTGTAGTGGTTAAGGCATTTGGTTGCTAACCAAAATGTTGTCAGTTTGAACTCACCAGCTTCTCTGTGGAAGAAAGATGAAGCAGTCTTCTCTATGAAGATTTACAGCCTTGGAAACCCAGTGGGGATCACTCTGAGTTAGAATCAACTTGATGGCAGTGAGTTTGGTTTGGTTAGTTTTACTTTTATTAACTAATCTCTTATTTAGTCTCAATTATAGTTAATTTTTTTTATCTATATATTAAGCTTTCCCTATTCAAGTTACTGTGTGCTTTCTGTTTCTTGGTTGGACTTTGAATGATATATAATTAATACCAGTAGTAGCCCTAGGAATAGGACTCAAAGAAACAATGTTGGGATTGGGTTGGTCATGTCCTCAGTTTGATTGCAGTCTCAATGGGAAATGGAATGCTAGCAATCTATGGCATGCAATGACTTCAGGGTTAATCAAGTATCATTTGTTGTTGATTGTTTTGAAGTGCCAACTGAAGCACATGCATTGGGAGTCCAAGTGGCTGTATTTGACCATTATGACAAAAATAATAACTATAAGTGCAGCGGTTGTGGAATGGATTGTTTTGAATGCACTTGATTCTTGAGTGCCAACAAAAAGAAAGTCCCAAGCTCAGGTCCAATAAATGTTAGCTCAAGTCACTATCTAAGAATTAGAGAACTCCCATTAAAACTTTGAAAGAGGCACTTATTTCTTGTGGTTTCAGGGCTGACATTGCTGGAAAACAAATAAAAAAATTAATTATGTGGGGTGTAAATTACAACTATAGTTCAATTCATGATTTCATCAAAATTCTAATATGTAAGAACACTGATTAAGAAAGGAACCCTGAGGCTTGGATCTGGTTGGACTCAGATGAAACTCGCACTCTTGAACTCTTATTCTCTATGAACTTCGCTTGCTAGTGTAAGCAGCTTTCCTTCCAGTGTTTATTACCAAAGCTTTAAGGAAGTCTTTAAATCCAAAAAAAAAAAAAAAAAAATTCACTGCCCTTGAGTCGGTTCTGACTCATAGCAACCCCCATTAGGTTTCTGAGGCAGTAAATCTTTATGGAAGTAGGTTGTCTAGTCTTCCTTCCACAGAGTGGCTGGGGGGTTTGAACCACGAACATTCTGGTTAGCAGTCAACTACCTTAGGCACTACACCACCAGAGTGTAAATCCCCTGATCAGAATGCTAGATTCTTTGTATTTGCACATTAATTTTAGATTCAGCTTGTCAATTCTATGAAAAATATTGACATTTTCAGTTATATTTGTGGATTTGTCTCTTTCTCTTTTCAGTTCTGTCAGCTTTTACTTTATGTAACTTGAAGTTTGTTATTGAATACACATGTATTTAAGATGTGTATGCACCTTTCATCTTTGCCTTTAGTGGTTATTATTATTTTATTATTATTATAAATAATAATACTATTATTATTTGAATAATAGTAGTGTTAATTGGTCTTCCCTGTAGGTGTATGGATATTATTCTATCACTGACAGGATTGTGCTTCAGCATAGATCTCAAAACATTCTTTTTGATGATGCATGGGACGCCATTCCACTTCAATTTGTTATTCCCAGCATAGTAGACGATTATCTGATTCAAAATGGCCAAAATCAGTCAGTCCATTTCAGCTCACTAATGCTTAAGGTGTCAGTCTTTATGTGTTCCATTTCATTATTGACAACTTCCAATTTTCCTAGATTCATACTTTATACATTCCACGTTCTGATTATTAATGGATGTTTGCAGTTATTTCTTCCCATTTGAGTCATGCTCCATCCACAAATGGAGGTCCTGACAGCTTTACTCATCCATGTCATTAAGATTGACTCTACTTTGAGAAGGCAACTCTTCCCGGTTATATTTTGAATGTCTTCTAACCTATATCAACATTATATCAGACAATGTTTCAGGATTATTCACAGAGTTTTCCAATAATATATCAGACAGTGTTTCACTGCTCTTCATGATGTTTTTACTGGCCAGTTTTTTTTTTCAAAAGTGGATGACCTCTTCCTTTTTCCCAGTCTGTCTTACTCGATGCCACCTAACAATCGCAATGTACTCTTAATAAATATATTAAAAATATATACAACAGTTATCATTATAAAATGACCTTTTTATCCAAGAATATTTCTTATCCAGAAGTCTAATCTCAATACAGCTACTCTACCTTTATTCTGATTAGTATATGTCTGGTATACATTTTTATCTTTTTAATTTTCTCTTTATTATTATTTCAAGTACATTTCTTATAAACAGAATACTTTTGGATCCTACTTTTTTATTCACACTGTCAATCCCTGCCATTTAATTGGAGTATTTATGTATATATATATATTTATATATAACATATATTTATATAATATATAAATATATAACATATATTTATATATAATATATAAATAATATATAAATTCATATATTATAGTATATATATTATATATTTTTTTCTATATATATACTTAAATATATATTATATTATATATATATACATATATATATATGTATATGTATATATATAAAATATATATACAATTACAGGAGCTCTGGTAGCATAGTGCCTAAGGCACTTGACTGCTAACCAGAAAGCTGGCGGTTCAAATCCACTAGCTACTCCTCGGAAGGTAGGTTGAGCAATCTACTTCTGTAGTGATACCGCCTCAGAAACCCAAGGAGGGGTTGCTATGAGTTGGGTCCGACTCAATGGCAAACAACAACAAACAACAACATATATAATTACAAGTAATGTAATTATCAATATGGTTGTATTTAAATCACCCATCTTACTGTTTGGTTTCTATTTGTCTCTTTTGCTCTCGATTGATTTCTTTCCCCCCATTCTTGCTTTCTTTTCAAGGAAATAATTTTTTTTTGTTGTTTTTTAGAAACTTTTTATTAAGATTTGGACAAAGGTTTACAGAGCAAATCAGTGTTCCATTCAACAGTCATACACATTTTGTTTCATGCCATTGATTACAATCCCAAAATGTAACAACTCTTTTCCCACATCCTCCCTGTGGTTACCTTTTCCACATGCCCTTCTTTCCTATGCATTCCTGACTTCTGCGTTTCTCCCAGCACAAATGCTGCCCTTCTGATCTCCCATTATTTATTGTTCTAAGAACTGCACCTCCTTGGTGTAATTGTTCAGCATGAAGTCCTGTCTAGGTTTGGCTGAAGATTAAGCCAGGAGAGTGAGTTTAAGCCAGAAGAATAGGGGCCGTAGTCTCAGAAGTTTCAATAGTCTCTATTAGACCTGGTCGTTTTTTTATGATTTTGTGTTTTGTTCCACATTTTTCCTCCACTCTTTCTATCACCTCCAATTTTGATCACTTTCAGAGTGGTTGGCCGTGGTAGCTAGGCACCATGTGGTTCTTCTGGTCTTAGGGTTGTGTAGACTGTGGTTCCCTTGGTCCACTTGTTGTTGTTGTTATGTGCCATTGAGTCAGACCCGACTCATAACAGTTGCTTCTTGAGTTTCTGAGGTGGTATCATTACAGAAGTAGATTGCCCAACCTTCCTTCTGAGGAGTAACTGATGGGTTTGAGCCACCAGCCTTCTGGTTAGCAGTCAAGTGCCTTAGGGACTATGCTACCAGAGCTTCTCATGGCCCACTAGTCTTAGACAAATTGTTTCCACATATTTTTGATCTTCTTCACTCTTCTTTGCTCTGGACAAGGAGATATCAATGGTTGCATTATGGCCACTCATAAGCTTTTAAGATCCCAGTCACTACTCACCAAAATAGGATACATAACAATGTTTCTGTGTACTAAGTTATGCCAATTGAACTTGATGCCCACCCCCTGTGACCATGATCCCGAGCCCACAGGCCCAACAACTCACTCCCTTAAGGTCTTTGGTTGTGGCTAAGAAGTTACCATAACTTTGGCCCCTGTTCACTCTATTATATACATGGACATTTTTATAGAACATACAAATACATACATAGAAATAATATCTGCCCCAAAAAATGAAATGAAAAAAGAACATGTAAAGAAATAGCATTTTCTCATAATTAAAAAAATATTTTAAACAAACAAAAAAAATAATATCTGCCAAATTTATATATGGTCATAGGTATATTCATGTTAGCCTACCCATACCCGGTCATCTTGCCTGTGTACCTATCTCCATCCATAGATTAATATTTGTTATTACTAATAATGCAATATTGTGTGTGTAATAATATTTACCTATACCTTTTCCACACCTCTCCATGTTTTCCCTTTCCTTAGTGATATTGTACTGGTCACTTGCTTTTGGTACATTGTCTTTCCCTTCACCCAAATCAATACATGAAGGTTAGTCAATTTTTTACACATTCCCTTAATTTCTGTCTATCTAGAAATGTCTTAATTTTGCCATTGTATTTGAGGGATAATTTTGCTGGATATAGGATTCTTGGTTGGCAATTTTTTTCTTTCAAGTTTTATATATATCATCCCATTGCCTTCTTGCGTACATGGTTTTGGCTGAGGAATCAGAGCTTATTGCTTGCCCTTTGTGGATAACTTTTTGTTTTTCCCTTAGCTGCTTTCAGGATTCTTTCTGTCTTTAGTTTCAGAAAGTTTAATTATGATATGCCTTGGTGATTTTCTTTGGTGCTCTATTCTGTTTGGGGTTCATTGAACTTCTTAAATGCATATCTTCTTGTCTTTCATGATATTAAGAAAGCTTTCTTCCAACAAATCTACAATTTTTATCCATGATTTTTTTCTTTTTTGGTCTCTTCTTGTCCTGGAATTCCAATCACATGTAATTTATTCTGAATTTCTTTTGTTGTTTTTGTATGCTTCATAATTTTCTTTTTTTGTCAATTTGTTTTTGTATTATTTTCCTGAATTCTTCCAGAGCTTTGTCTGTGTGTTCTTTAATTTTGTCTGCACTTTGCTTGATCGCTCAATCCGTTGAAGGAACCCAAATATAATTCTCTTGAGTTCCTTTTCAGGTAGTTTCAATACCATTTCTTTCTCTGGAATGTTTTCAGGCTCTGTATTTTGATCACTTGTTTGAGTTATACTGTCTTCTTTCTTTGTGTGAACTGAGGTAGTCTGTTTTTTTTTCTGAGAAATTGTGATGGTGTTGCATTTATATTTAATTGATGATTGTATGTTAGTGTGTTTTGCCCAGGTTTTCAGGTTTTGATAAAACAAAATATCCAGGGTGAGTGTGCTACACCACTTGCAAGTTTGGCAGCACTTAGATAGACGATGGTATTGTGCGTGTTCTCTCTTCACTGCCATGTAGAGCAGTTGTGGGTGGGCTGGGCTGGTGTTGGTTGCCGTCTGTTGTTGATTAAATGGTGCAGGAGTAATTGGTGGCACTTGCCCAGTGGGTGGAGTAGCAGGAGGCACAGGTGTGGCTGGGTAGCGTGGACAGCGTCACTGCCTCTTGGTGGTGGAGGCTGGAAGGCTCCCAGGTCTGTGGAAGATCTGGTGGCTTCTCCTCACTGTGTGGTGGCAGGGGCTGGCAAACCCAAATCAGTGGGTAAGAAGACCAGCTGCTGTCTCAAGTCCAGGGGTGAGCTGATGACAAACCTAACACAGGACCAGAACAAGAGAGGAATTAAATATTTTTGAGTGTTGCATTTTATCTCCATTATTAGTATATTAGCTGTACCTCTTCATTTTATTGTTTTCAGTGGTTCCTTTAGACTTTACCTTATGTATTTTTAACTTATCACAGTCTACCTTCACATGAGACTGTATCACTTTATGCATAATATAAGAACCTTAGAAGAATATCCTTCCAATTTTTTTATACTATTTTTAACTTATATTTTATTTCTAAATATGTACTAAATTCCACAATACAGTTTTATTTTTGCTATAAACATTCAATTATGTTCTAAAGAAATTATGTGAAAAAAAATCTTATGTTTACCTACACATTTATCATTTACAGTGCTCTTTATACCTTTATCTGAAATGCTTCCTTTAGTTTTTCTGGAAAAGTCTTTATTTCACTATCATTTTTTATGGAAATTTTCACTGATTATTGAATTCTATGATGACAAGTTTCTTTTCTTTTCTTTTGACACTTTAAAGATGCTTTTATGTTCTGTTCTAGCTCTCATTGTTTCTTGTATGAAGTGTGACCATTCTTGTCTTTGTTCCCTTCTTATTATGTGTTTTTTTCCACTGGCTGCTTTTTAAGGTTT
>NW_006921600.1:7967125-7968409 GCF_000298275.1 Orycteropus afer afer
CCTTGGAAACCCAAGGAGGGGTAGCTATGAGTCGAATCAACTGATGGCAGTGAGTTTGGTTTCTTTTTTTCTTTTTGGTTTACTTAGGTGAGGCATTCCCAGTATCTCTACTGAATGAACTGGGTCTTTAATAAGTTCTCTCCATTTTGTTTGGTCACAACTTGAACTTCTTCCAGCACTGTGCCAGCTTTGAAAATTGTTCAATTTATAATTCCCTAGTTACTCTTTGGGAGCTCTGGTAGCGTAGTGCCTAAGGCACTGGACTGCTAACCAGAGGGCTGGTGGTTCAAACCCACAAGCAACTCCTTGGAAGGAAGGTTGGGCATTCTACTTCTGTAGTGATACTGCCTCGGAAACCCAAGGAGGGGTCACTATGAGTCGGGTCCAACTCGACGGCAAATAACATATAACAGTTACTCTTTGCACCCTATGCATATGTATTATATTCTTCAGCAGCAGATTTAAGGTATCCCTCTGAAGATTCCTTGAGTTCTTTTCTGAGATGTTTCTTCCTTTCTGGTACCCTGCTTTATAAATTCTAGCTGCCTCAACCTCCCTGAACACCTATCCCTGACTCCTCCACTCTGGAATTGTCATACTCTGCTTGGGTCCTTCTGCATTGTACTGCAGGCTGGAAAATGCCCCCAGGCAGAAATCAGGAATTTTAACAAAATCCAAGATCACACATTTGGCATGTAGTGAAGCCCACATTCAAGCCCAGAGCTGTGAGTCTTGAGAACTCATGTTGTCTTTCCTACCCATGTCACAGAGAAGCTTATTCTGGACTGCAAGACTCAGAGATCACATATATGAAACACATTGCAATCTGAAAAAGGTGGCTGTGCAAAATGTTGAGGGCTTGCTGTCTGAAGCAGATGAAAGAATTGACCTTGTGGACAAGTACTAAGGAGAAGAAAATAGTGCAAAAAAATAAGGACATAAATAATAGGTCGAGTTACCAGATTGCCTTTTACTTTCGTTATTTTGAGGCTGCTTATCTTAACTGTTAGGCAACAAATTCATATTAACGTGGCAAGTTGGCAAAAATAATGCTGTAGCTTGGTAGATCAAAGCATATGCCCCCTGAATTGCCTCTCCCCAAAGAATTTAATATAATGTTGTCTTTAAAAAAAATTTAAATATTTTCAATAACAAACTCTCTAGTTGTGAACAAGACTGCCTTCTTCAGCTGGTTCTGTTGTGATGTCACCCATTTCATTTCTTATTCGTGTTATTTGTATTCTCTCCCTCTTTTCCTTTGTTAAATTTGCCAGTGGTTTGTCA
>NW_006921600.1:7973219-7987511 GCF_000298275.1 Orycteropus afer afer
AGGCAGTATCACTACAGAAGTAGGATTGCCCAACCTTCCTCAGCAACTCTAGATGTGCTAATTTCATGTTATGCTTATTAATTCATTCAAACCATTGCTCAGATGACTTCTACTTGACAAACAGCCGAGGTATAATTAGTTAATAATATTCTTATATGAGGACTTTCCACGAGGTCATACTGACCTTCGGCCCTTGTCAGGCCACATATTGATGATTTGCTTTTTTTGGGGGGGGGGTCTTGCCAAAGTGATTTACACCTGCATTAAAACATAGCCTATCTCTGAGAGCTATCACTTCCCAGACATAAATCTGTCCTTCTAAGGGGAGAGCTAGATTCCTAAAGCTTCCCATGGACTTTCAGAGTTTTGTTTCATTAGCTGATTCTATAAGCATAAGTTAGGAGACTGAAGGTCCATCTAGATGTTCTCTGCTCCCTCTGTTTTCCATCACTATCATCTTACTGAATATTATGACCATCTATCAGAACTCACCTGCTGTAATGATGAACGGGCAAAAGATTTTCAGGACTTTTTTGTTGAGAATGCAATGATCTCAGGGTAAGAGAAATTTATCTTACTTTGCATACCACTTAACAACTAAAATACCAAGTTTGAAAACAGATACCTGAAGACCCAAAGATGCACTGGTTATCAAAGACATTTGGTCAAGATATTAGAAAAGGAAAAAAATTCAAGACTAACATGGAAATAAGTGATCACCAGAAGGCTGGCATTTCAAACCCACCAGCCACTCCTTGGAAGGAAGGTTGCACAATCTACTTCTGTAGTGATACTACCTCGGAAATCCAAGGAGGGGTTGCTATGAGTTGGGTCCGACTCGACAGCACATCACAACAACAACAACATGGAAATAACTATAACAATATTAAATTATTCACATTTTGACAAGAGGCTTCTGCTGACTTGATATACCATTATTTATTATGTTTTAACTCAAGTCAAAATTTGCCCATCTTGATCAACATCTTCTAAAAACTCTCTCTTCTTTGGAATGCTATAGGTGATCAAGGTCCTCCTCTTGTCTCTGACTGTTCTGTGTCTTTCTGTCTGTGTCTGTCTGTCATATCTACTTTCTGTGTCTCTGTTTAACTACATCTCTCTTCTTTACTGTAACCATCCTTACATACTTCAGTTCTGCCTGAAAACCTTTACTGGAAGGCTGTAGTCCCACTTGAGAGAAGGATCTGGAATTAATCTTGTTGTCCCAATGGAGATAGCTTTTATGAACACATTTATTTAATGACCCCTTAGGTTCATACTCTAAAGAAGTTAAGTCTATAAACTGCTACCAGTCTATAAAATGTTTGTAGCTGGTCCATGAGAAGAAAAGTATAAAAATGAAGTGAGCATGCCTGTGATTGGCATTTCCTTAGGTTTTGAAGTTTGTCCTCCATCAGCATCAGGATCAAGTCTCTCCTGCCAGCTCTTAACACTGAGGAACTTAATGTCAAATATATATGTGTGTATTAAAAATGATATCTCGCTACCTAGACTGCAAAATTCCAAATGAGATAATTAATTTAAAGAATGTGATACATTATTTGTTCACCATTATTTGTTCACAATTACTTGTTTTCTCTCCACCCTTGCCAAGCTTTCTTGTAGGCAGATTGTATTCTCTTTCACCATTAGTTTTGAGTTTGGCCATATGACTCACTGATATATGACTTTGGTCAGTGAATATGATCGATATAATATCTAAACTATAGCATTAATTGTGCTTGTGTGGTTTGACCCTATCCTTCTTTTAATCTTCTGCCTTCCACTATGGGTGCAGCATGTCTGAGAGAGAGGGTGATCCTTCATCCTAGGTGTCAGATTTAGAAGACAGAACAAACAGAACCCAATAGAGCCCAGCAGAGTCTGGTAGATCTGAGCAGACTGCATCTAACCTACAGACTTCACATAACACGAGCCACTGATATTTTTGTGGCTAATGTGACAGCAAAACCTGATAAATACAGTAATTCATACCAAGAGTGGGGTTGTGCCATAAGAAGCTTTAAAGTATGTGACATTGCTTCAGGTATTAAGGAAACTACTATAGGAAGCTGGAAAAATGGCAACCCATGTTATGCACTGATGAAGCACTTGGTAAAACTTTCCTTTTTTTGGTAACTTAACAGGTAGAGAATGTGTCTGTTGAACTTTTGGTTTTGGGTGAAGAGGTTTTGAAACAGAATGCTGGTAGCATGAGTTTGTTGTTATTATGACAGACGAATAGGAAAAGTGAGAATCCAGGAATTCTGGAATTTGCTGGTTTGATATATGCTACTGTTTCTCATTATAACATATGACCAAGAGCAAGAGCTAAATCAGGAGTGTAGCCATTCAGACACAGTCTGGGAGCAAGATAAAGGCTTATACACCATTTGCTCAAATGTCAACTGGATTAATATTGTTGTTAGTTGCCACCAAACTGATTCCAACTCATGGCAACCCATGTGTACAGAGAGAATTACTCTATAGGGTTTTCAAGGCTGTGACCTTTTGTAAGCAATTTGCCAGGCCTATCTTCTGAGTCACCCCTGGGTGGGTTCACATAGCTACACTTTTGGCTAATAGTTGAGTACTTAACTGTTTGTGCCACCCAGCCATCTTGGATTAATATATATTTTAAAAAAACTCAGTCATTGAGTTGATTCTGACTCATAGTAACCCTATAGAACTGCCCCATAGGGTTTCCAAGGCTGTAAATTCTAATGGAAGCAGATTGCCTCATCTTTCTCCTATAGAGCAGCTGATGGGTTCAAACTGCTGACCTTTTGGTTAGCAACCCAATGTTGTAACCACACTACCAGCAGAGCTCCTGTTCAACCACTGTTGTGTTGTAAGTGCCATTGAGTCAACTCTGATTCATAGAGACCTTATGTACATCAGAGCAAAACAGTGCCCCATCATGGCCATCCTCAGAATCCTAGCTATAAATGATATATAATGATGAGCCCATCATTGCAGCCACTATACCAATCTATCTTGTTGAGGGTCTTCCCCTTTTTCGCTGACTCTTCACTTTACCAAGCATGATATCCTACTCCAGGGAATGGCTCTTCTGACAACATGACCAAAGTGTGTGATATGAAGTCTGGCCATTTTTGCTTCTAAGGAGCTTTCTGGCTACACTTCTTCCAGGACAGATTTGTTCATTTTTCTGGAAATCCATGGTATTTTCAGTACTCTTCACCAACACCGCAATTGAAAAGCATCAACTCTTTTTTGGTAAAGAGCCTATTTTCTGATGTCCTATGCAAATATGGCCAAGAAGGATAATAAAAGAGGATGAAACACCTAGAGGAAGCCATGAGGAATAACAGACTGTGGTTCTACTCCTAGGGAGCAAAAGTGGGGCCTACTCAATAAATATTCCCCACCTTCAGTCTAGGGAGACTTGCAGTATTGCTTGGCTGGATTTCAGAATGACTGTAGCCCAGAGTGTTTCCCATGCCGCCTCATTCTGAACAGAAGTATTCATTGTGGTTATCCTGTTCCTGTTTCATCAGTGTATACTGAGTGTGTCGGGGGAGGTCATTTTGCCTTCTAAATTCATAGGTCTCTGAATGAAGAAGAGCTGCAAGTGGACCTGGAGGAAATCATGAGATTCTAGACTTTAAGCATGAATATGTGATTGGATGATACTTTGGATCTTGGAAAGACAGCACATATTTGTGATCAAAAGGGCCGTGGTAGATAGTACTATTTGTTCATAATTATCCATTCTCTCCCTGCCATTACCATGCTTTCCTCTACTTGGAATAAACATTTCCACCCTATTGACTTCTGGCTTGGCTGTATGATTTGCTTTGCAAAGGGAATGTTAGTGGGCATGATGTATGCTACAAACAAGCAGAAACTTTAACTGTGCTTACATAAATCAGCTTTGTCTCCACCAACCCCTGATTTTCATCCCTGCCTTATCACACCTTAGATAACTGATGTGCCTTCAGCCCAGACACTAGAATGAGGGGACATGTGAAGCCACACTGAGCTCAGAGGAGCCCAGAACAATTTAGAGAGGCTCACTGTTGTCACAGTCCTGCCTCAGACCTCTGTAAGCAGAAAGTGTTTATTCTTGTAAGGCACTGAGATTTTAGGATTGTTTGTTGCCATACCAAAAGTTGACAACTACAAAGGATTACAAAATGAGAGAAGAAATCATGAAAGATAAAAAATAAATATTATGCAGTTCAACTAGATTGTGCGAGAGCTGAAAATCATGTTGAAATCTAACAATTATGACATATAATTGTTGAACTACAAGATGAAGAAAAACAAGGAAATAAGAATGAGAATTTTATTGATTTTACACTCAAAGTACAGGCTTAACTGAAAAACTGAAGAAAAATCTTTTGTTGTTAGACATTAATTTGAAAGATTGTCAAAGGGAAGCTTATGATAATAGAACTAACGTGGTTGGTTTTTTAAAAACAAACAAACATGTATAAGCCAGTGCTTCTGAAAATCTAGATGTGTTCTCTGGGCCATGTTGGACACATAGTTTAGATTACTTATTAGAAGATCTGACATTAGTCACGCTAATGATGAAAGTTTTGGGGGGAGACTTCAAAGGTTATGTGCTATATTTCCTACATCTAAGGATAAAACGTCTTGATGAAAAACATAAAGTTGACCTTAAAACTATTCTTTAACTAAGGGAATGTTGACTAAATATTGTTACATTTCTTAGATTTAATTTAGACAACATATGAGATTCCCCAGAAGAATTAAGCAAAAACAACACAAGATGCTTAAATAAAAAGGAAATCATTACTTTTGGTAGAAAATGAAATTAATTTTCAATTTGTGTTATGCATGGTTATTTGGTATAAATCATTAATTGCTATTAATGGCAGAAAAATTCTAAAGCACTTAAGTAGAGACAAATTTCCTAATTCAATTTCTGAAGGGCTAAAAGGACATGTTTTTTAATTTGAGAGAAAATGAATTTTCTACTTTCAATGATACAAAAAAATGACACTAAATAAGGAAAGGAAAATATTCTCATGGCTATGGAAAAGCAGAAACATGTACAAATAATCTCCAAACTAATATTCTATGGAGATTATTTTCTAGCTATTACAGATCAAGATGCAGTCTTGATTAAAAAGAGATTTCAATCAATTGAATAACATGCTGCAATTTTTTTTTTTATGTTGTTAAATATCCAAACACTGTAAAATTTGAAAGAAGAACTTAAGAAACACTGTATGGTTCTAAATACTTTTGTAAGAAAGGATGGAAATTGGAATATGAGTAATAATGATTTATATGGTGAACTTAAAACATTTCATAATATTTTGTGCTCTGAAGATAATTTTTCATAAATGACTCCATTCCAATGTTTATCTGTCATATATACCATTCATAATATATTTCTGAATCTAAGTATTGCTTTATACATTTGTATTGATAATTCTATTTACTACATCAAATTTTCTCCAAGTTGAAATTAATTTTTAAATGTTTAAAAATGAAAACAGTTTGAGAAACATTGTCAAATATGGTATGACTGACAATAGAATGAAGATTATGTGAAAATCTTGATATAGCAATATAATAGTTTTGATGAAATGAAGGTAAAAAAATAAATTTTATGGAATGACTTTATGTATTGTATACCATATTTACATCTTTATTCTAATCTAAGAATTTCTGGACCATCCATATCCCATCTAGAAATGCTCCATAATAAACAATTTGATATCTGATAATACACTTACTTTTGTGCACATATGTATGTATAAATTTTAATTTTATTCATATTTTTCTATTTTGTCTTTATAAAGACCTATATATCAAGTTAGGAGGTTAGAACATACTGTATTTTAAAATTTACCAGCTTGATTTATAACTTCTAAATATTTAGTTATATGATATAAGTGTCCACTTGTACTCTTGCCCTGGATTCTGAAGATAATAGTGAAGTCCTTGGTCAGAAGACCTATGTATGAGGGATTACTCTCCCTCTTAAAGTCACTCAACTTTCCTGAATCTCATTTTTCTCATGCATATGTTTACTTTAGTATCTTACCCACTTGCCTCCTAGGGTTATTTTGATAATCAACTGATATGATGATGATGATGATGATAACTGGCAACAGCAAATGAATAGTGCTTATTGTGTGTGATGTGTATTTCCTCTTTAATCATCACAACAACCTTATAAGTTATTACTTTTACTTACTCCATTTTATAGATGAGGGAATTAAGGCACAGAGAGGTTAAATAATTTGCCCAAGGCAATACAGCTAGTAAGCATTAGAGATGTGATTTGAACTCAGATAATCTGGTTTGCATTTCGTTAACCATAAAGTATATATAAATATAACCTATTGTCATTATTCTTTACAGTCCCTGATCATATTAACTTAGATAATTGTAGCATTTTATGTAGCATATGCATTAGTAGTTTGATGGGAGAAATCTTGTCTTCCAACTCCTTAGGTAACAATCAGGGGTTTGTGATGCTATAGTGCCCAAATATTCTTGCTAGAGTTGATGGTGGAAGTAGAACATTGATCTTGAAAACATTAGTTATCATTATGACTTTGTAAAAGCTACTAAGAGGTGTGACTGGAGACACTTGTAGAATCCTTTAAATGAAGTCCCTTTTAATCTATTCATGGTATTTCAAGTTATTTCTAAGTTTACTAATTTGATTTATTTGTTGAAGAAATAGAAAAATGATGGAAGAACCAGTCACAACTCAGGTACAACTTACAAATCAGAAAAATATCAATTACAAACTGTGATAGAAATCTGTACTCCTTTAAAAACCCCCAAATTCACAAATGCAAATATAGCATATAATTTTCCTAATAAAATGAGGTAACAGATAACTGAAACATTTATGTCCACTTCAGTCAGTGATTTTAAAAATAGACTAATTTATAATGTTATATTTAAAAGCCTATATGACAAATCTATGCTATGTTACATTCTTTACAGTAGTGTGCCTTAAATATAAATTTATCTTAATCTGAAAGGTGTTATAATTTTTGTGGAATTCCTGCCTGTGGAAGGAAGAGATACCAACCTTGCCATATGAATGCTGAGTGGTCATTTGGGTTCACTCACAACATGCGGGAGGTGTTCATTGGTTATCTGGGTCTGACAGATTGGAAATTACTCCATGTCATGACCCTTTGGGATTCTTGTGAATACCTGAATTTGCTAATATTACATCAGGACCCCCCCCCCATAACCATTTCTATATATTGACCATAGGTTATATAAGTAAAAAGATTGATTCAGGCTTTTAGGGAAATAAACCAGAATGTAGGCATTCAAATAAACTTATTTCCTAAGAAATTGGTTTAGGATTGTTGTTGTGTGCCAACAAATCGATTCTGTTTCATAGTGACCCTATAAGACAGAGTAGAACTGCCTTATAAGATTTCCAAGGTTATAAATCTCTATAGAAGCAGACTGCCTGCCACCTTTTTCTCCCATGGAGCAGCTGGTAGGTTTGAACCTCTAACCTTTAAGCTACAGCTGAGCACTTAACATGCCACCAGGGCATACCCTAATTTAAATAATGCTTCCTTTGGGAAAATCATTCTAGAGTTTTTCTGGTATTTGGAGACAGGTTTTGTTTTATTTATTTATGTATTTTTTGGTGGGGTTTTTATTAATCAAAAAAATTAATAGATTTTATTTTTTAGAGGAGTTTTCAGTTTACAGAAATATTGTTCACAAAGTACAGAGCTCTCATATTACTCCCTATGCTCTTCCACAATTTTCCCTATTATTAACATTTTGCATTCCTGAAGTATATTTAGAATTGCATTCCTGAAGTGTAAGTTAGAATTGATGAACCAATATTAATCATTATAATTAACCAAAATCCATGGTTTACATTAGGGTTAACCCTTAGAGTTATAGACTCCTCTGGGTTTTGACAGATGCATAGTGTCATATGTCTACCATTATAGTATCATATGGAATAGTTTCACTGCCCATCATATGGTTTGCTGTCCATCTAGTCATCCCCCCTCACTGATTCTGTGATAACTATGCTCTCTTTACTGCCTTTATAGTTTTGCCTTTTTCAAAATGTCAAACAGTTGGAATCATACTGTACATAGCCTTTTCAGACTGGCTTTTTTCACTTAACAATGTGCCTTTAACATTCCTCCGTATCTTTTCCTGGCTTAATAGTCATTTCTTTTTATTGCTGAGTAATATTCCATTGTAATATTCTTTTCACCATACTTATTCAATCTGTATGCTGAGCAAATAATCTGAGAAGCTGGACTATATGAGTGGTTGAAAAGAAACTCTGCTGGCACTGTGGTTAGCGGCATTGGTCTGCTAAACAAAAGGTCATCAGTTTGAACCCATCAGCTTCTCTGTAGGAGAAAGATGAGGCAATCTGCTTCCATTAGTATTTACAGCTTTGGAAACCCTATGAGGCAATTCTTTAGGGTTACTATGAGTCAGAATCAACTCGATGCCATTGGGATTTTTAAAATATACACTAATCCAAGATGCCTGGGTGGCACAAACAGTTAAGTGCTCAACTACTAGCAAAAGGGTAGCTATGTGAACCCACCCAGAGGTGACTCAGAAGACGGGCCTGGCAATCTGCTTACAAAAGGTCACAGCCTTGAAAGCCCTATAGAGTAGTTCTCTCTGTACACATGGGTTGCCATGAGTTGGAATCAGTTTGGTGGCAACTAACAACAATATTAATCCAGTTGACATTTGAGCAAATGGTGTATAAGCCTTTATCTTGCGCCCAGGCTGTGTCTGAATGACAACACTCCTGATTTAGCTCTTGCTCTTGGTTATATGTTATAATGAGAACCAGTTGTTGTTGTTGCTATGTGCCGTCGAGTCAGACCCGACTCATAGCCACCCCTCCTTGGGTTTTTGAGGCAGTATCACTACAGAAGTAGATTGCCCCATCTTCCTTCCGAGGAGTGGCTGGTGGGTTTGAACCACCAGCCTTCTGGTTAGCAGTCAAGTGCCTTAGCCACTATGCTACCAGAGCTCCCAATGAGAAACAGTAGCATATATCAAACCAGCAAATTCCAGAATTCCTGGATTCTCACTTTTCCTATTCATCTGTCATAATAACAACAAACTCATGCTACCAGCATTCTGTCTCAAAACCTCTTCACCCAAAACCAAAAGTTCAACAGACACATTTTCTACCTGTTAAGTTACCAAAAAAGAAAGTTTTACCAAGTGCTTCATCAGTGCATAACATGGATTGCCATTTTTCCAGCTTCCTGTAATAGTTTCCTCAATGCCTGAAGCAATGCCACATACTATGATCTCTGCAGGGAAAATTCAAAGCATGTAGCTGATGAATATTCTGGGGAACATACTTTGAGGAATGATGCTTTGTAGTAACACTTCACATTTCATAGTAGGTACCTCCTAAATGAATTGGATTGCTTGAAAACATGAGTATAGATATTAAGGCTGCACCTGAATGTGAAAGTGGTGGAGAAGAAATTACTGAGCCATGTCTGTAGGTCCTTCCCTTTCTCAAATGCAGGAGCACAAATGGATTCCCTCCCCTAGCCATTTTCTCCCCCACACACACACACCCCCAACAAGGAGCACTTGGAACAAACAAAACTGCTTGTGCAAAGAGTTAGGCACAGTGTTTCTGAGTTGCTCTGAGGCTTATGCCTGAATTAAAGGCGAGGCCACATAAGAGGAAATGAAAGGGTCTGCTCAGAGATCAAATGGAGCATTTGTATAGAACCTTATTCAAAATGGATACAAATGCATCAGTTCTTCAGAATTATAGGTGAATCAAAGGAAAATTACATCCAAGGGGATAAAGGCAGCAGCAGTCTAACCACGGATGGTGCAGAGATGCAACTTTGAAGCTTCCGGCTTGGCATGCCAAAGAGCCAGATGTGACAGGTGGAATTATAGCGACTCCAGCTCAGCATCTGGAGTGTATAAATCTGTCCCACAGAACATTAAGAGGTATGTGAGAAGGTGGTGGAAATGACCAGTTGAGAATATATTTTTGAAAGAAAAATTACTTTGAAGAACATAGAACATTCTTTTCTTCTTTTTTAAGTCGAGGCTCAGTATTGCTCTATTTAATGGTGGTGGTATGAGGGAATCAAATATGAAAATTCTCTAAACTCTAAAATAGCAAAACCCTGGAGACTTCTTTCCTGAATTCTGGGAATGAGAGAAAGAGAGAGAGAGAGAAAAAACAAACAAATGAGAGAGCTTTACTCAAGGCAAAACTGTGTTATTGTGTTTATATGAATACTATTCAGCCATTCATAACAAGGACCCCAATACAGTCACCCTGCAGGTCTGAGGAAGGCCATGTGGATATTTCCCAGGATTTTCTGTCAGTCATTGGAGAACTGGGATTATCCCTATGACCAAAAACACATGTAATATGTATATAAAACAGGTGCACAGATACAAATGATTTCATAAAGACAATACAAAACAATTACTACATTACTAATAAGCATTTTTCTAAATCACAAGATTTTTTGGATTGAAGGGACCTTAGAGATTATCTATCAATATCCTCACATTGTAGAAGCTTCAAGGGAGGAACAGTAAAACAGGTGACTTTTAGGAGAGAGTCTCAGGGGTCCTGACTGCCTGGTCAATGACATCATACTTTGTCATGCTTCCTGACTTGCACCAGGGTCTCAAAATGTTTTTCTAACATGTGTCCCTTCAACATCACCATACAACAGGAATTGTATATTCACCATGTGAACATAGTTACATGATGTCTTCAGTTCCAAGAAGTTCTTCTTTATAGTGTGTAATGCTTTCCCTTTATTAAGAAAAGAAAACCAGAGAGGGCTTAATCCAAAGTGTGGGAGGAGGGTTAGGCTACTTATAAGGAAATGTTCCCGCAGGGAAGTTCTTCTGAGGTGGTTGTTGTTTTTAGTTGCTTTGGGCCAGCTGTGACTCTTGGAGACCTCGTGTACAACAGAACCAAATAGTACCTGGTCCTGTGCCATCTTCACAATCTTGAGTATGACCAAGTCCATTATTGTGGCCACTGAATGTTTTGAGTGCCTAGCGTAGTGCCTAAGGCACTTGACTGCTAACCAGAAGGCTGGCGGTTCAAATCCACCAGCCACTCCCCGAAAGGAAGATGGGGCAATCTACTTCCGTAGTGATACTGCCTCGGAAACCCAAAGAGGGGTGGCTATGAGTCGGGTCCAACTCAACGGCACACAACAACAACAACAACAACCTAAGGGATTGTCTTGCAGCACAATATTAGACAATATTATGTTGTAATCCACAGGGTTTTCACTGTCTAATTTTCAGAAGTAGATCTCCAGACCTTTCTTCCTAGTCTGTCTTAGTCTGGAAACCTGTCCACCATGAGTGACCCTGTTGATATGTGAAATACTGGTGGCATAGCTTCCAACATTGTAGCAACATGCGGGCCACCACAGTACAACAAACTGACAGATGTGTGCTACTCTGGAAGGTTATGGATCTTCATTTTCTGGGCATCTGCAATCAACTGGTTATTTCTGAGGGTGGAGAATGGATGACCAACTAATTAGATGAAATATAATAAACCATCATCTGTCTATACATTATAACCTCCAATTGCACTCTCTCTTACCTGGTTCAATTCTCCTCACACTCAGATGCAGTCCTGATACATTAACATACTCTCATAGCCATGATCTCTTTTGATCTTCATAATGGACCCGTAAGATTGTCAGGACAGGTGTTATTATGCCCATTTTCAGAAAAGAAAGTGGCAAATCTGGGAAGTGAAATGATCTACTCAGAGGCTGGATGCAAGCCCAGGTGATCTTTCTCCCAAGTTCCCTTGCTGCTGCTGTGCTCACAGTGATGTTAGCTGGTGCTTTTCCCACATTAAGTCTATTGTGCACATGGGCCTGGGATAATGCCGCTGCTTCTGGACAGGAAGCAGGTTAAAGAGTTGATGGAAGAGGTGGACGATAGAGTGGCAGATTGGTGGAGGGCTCTTAAGGACAGGCTGTGGGATTTAGACTAGATGTGAAAGGCAGTAGAGACTGCTGCAGGGTCTTGCCAGGTGACAACATGATGAACGTGGACACTCGAGGAAGATGATTCTCTCAGATAACAGCAGCAACAGCATTGACAATAACATCAACATCCTTCCTGGGCCTGATCTCTGGGGCTTCCAAATGCTGCCTGTCACTGTGAGAGAGATAAAAAGCTTTCCTGGTTGGAATCTGGCCAGCTAATCTCAGGGCTCCAGTTCAAGGAGCAGGCCAGATGTGTCCTCGTAAGGAAACGCTACATGCTTGGACAAAGGCTTGTTCAGATATAAAATATAGCTCTGGGGTAGGTGACAATTCCTACCACATGTATAGGAAGGGAGAATCACAAGCTGGTTAATGTTGCTGCTGCCTTTTCTGTCTATGCAAACAATATGCTCTGCACATCCCAGAAAGCTTGGTGTGGGCTTGGTTCTCTAAGCATCCAGGGATTAGTATGTATTTATTTGAGATCAGCATCCATTTCTTAACTTCAGGTTAAACCTTATTAACTGAAAGTTGCATTTGGCCTTGCTTGATGTTAGCTTTTGGGGCATGCAATGCTAAGGACAAACACTGAATTTGGAAGCAGATATACCAAATTCTGTCTGGGTAACCTCTTAAGATTCCCCACCTATAAGATGATCTAAGCAAAACGTTTATGAGATAGTGGATGTTCAATAATTCCATGTTTTTTCAGTGAGTGTGCACACTAGTCAACTTGAGAGTTTTTTCCAAAATGTTCAAACTCATACTTTTCTTCCATAAGTACCCTAATTCAGGCTTTTGTTGAGTTTGTTTCATGTGAGACCTGGCATCTGTATTTTGAAAGTAAAACCAGTAGCTGTCAAGTCAGTTCTAACTTATGGTGACCCCATGTGGATCAGAAGAGAACTCTGCTCCATAGGATTTTCAATGGCTGATTTTTTGGAAGTAGATTGCCAGGCCTTTTTTTCAAGGCATCTCTGGGTGAACACTGACCGTCAAACTTTTTGGTTAGCAGCTGAGAGCATTAACTGCTTGTGCCACCCAGGGACTCCCACCAGCAATTTTAAAACATAGCTCTGGTTAAGAACCACTACAAAAACTATTGTTGCTTAAAATTGTTTATGAAGAACTGAGTTTAAAGACTTAGTGCCTTACTTATCCGCATGCAAATAATTGCTGTACTTTATGATTTAGTCTTAGTGATTTACTAAGTCGGGGTCTCTACTTGGAAGTGATTTAAGATTTACTTTCCTGCAACCATTAATACATTTTAAAATATTTGTTTACATCCTATTTTATTCCAAAGAGGATTAGAGATAGTTATCATAAGACAACTTTTCTATGTAAAGTTTATCCTAATTCATATTGACCTTTATACCTAATTAGTTTGAACTAAGGAAGTGTTTCAAGGTTTGAATATTTATGATTCCCCAAAGTTCCTTTCTCTGCACTGTCTCCCCATATTCTTTTAATTTCCCTCCAAGGACAGATATGGCAGAAATGGTGAATTGGAATGGGTCTTCGGATTACCTTAATAGAAAAACAGAAACCTCCAGATTGAAAAGGCTATGTCAGTCTCTATCAAAAGGATTTGGCTAAGCAGTCCTAGAGGAAGTCAGTGGAGGGGCAGCAAACAGGAATACAAATGAGCTCATTATCATGTCAATTTCCTATCCTATATGATTGCTTGACTTTTGCAGGTGTTGTAGAGTCTACCAAATGTCAACTTTCTCTCCTCTGTAGTAGAATAGGCTGCCAGGTAAAGCCATTATCCCAGAATCTCATCTAATCTTCCTTTCCTAAAAAATTACTTTAAAAAGGAAGCAGGAAAGGAATTACCAAATATACTAGGAGTTATTTTAGTTTGACTCCTTAAAAAGGAGTTAAAGAACTGCCTGAGAAGAGGAAACATAATGGAATAGATCATTTAAAGTTACATAAAGCAGCAAAAACAAATAAAACCCTTTAAAACATAATGCTACAAGTAACATATAGGCCTAGTAGAGTGTGGTCTTCTTGCTAATGCTCACTCCCTCTTCTCTAACACACTGGTGAATCCCTCGCCCAGCTACTGCGTGCCTTTTGTCTCAGATCCATCTATTATTTTGGTTGTGTGTGTGGCCAAGCCACACAACACTGACAACTTTCTAAAATATAGCCAATAGGTCAGATTTGAAAGATGGCGGACTAGGCAGAAGGATTGCACAGACCCTCTTCAACAAAGAAAAGGGAAACCAATAAATACAGACACAGAAGATAATCTTGGACCCCTGAGCCTTGAAGG
>NW_006921600.1:8002498-8003969 GCF_000298275.1 Orycteropus afer afer
TCTGTCTGAGCACACAGACTGTGATGGAGTTCCTGTGGGCCCAGAAGGTAGGTGGGAGTGGGGATGGCCACACCTTTGTTCACCAAGCGGGTGTAGGGTGTAGTAACAAGAAGAATGTTGTACCTTTTCAGTCTTGCAGGCCCCGAGTGTCCTTGGGGTTGTTGGAAAGCAGAGCATGTTCTTAAGCCCCAGAAATCTGCGAGAGCACTGTCTCTTTGAATATCCAAAATAGTCAAGCTGCTTTTTAAACCTACAAAATGGCGGCACCCCCCCAATTGGCAAAAGTCCACAGCTCGGCCCACCTTTGTCTTCACCTTCTCTGTTTGTTCCGTGCATTCCTTGGCTCCCAGGGGTATTTTTAGGTTAATTCTTAGGTCCTACCACAACTCAGGAATTTCCAAGCCGTCTGTGCTGTCTGTGCTGTCAGGGTCGCTCAGGTTGCTGCCAGACCGCAGCTCCGTCTGTCTCCTTTTTTGGTATTTTCATGCAAATTCTTCTGCTAGTTGGGGTTTAGTCCACTTTTGTGTCCTTCCCTTTAAGGTTCAGGGGTCCAAGATTATCTTCTGTGTCTGTGTTAATTGGTTTCCCTTTTCTTTGATGAAGAGGGTCTGCTATGCATGCTTCTTATCTTATCAATTTGTTAATGTACTTGCCTCATAATTTTGGTTAGATCAGTAGTCAGTGTTTAGATTATTATGACTATGTAAATGTTATTTACAGATGATCCATGCAATTTCTAGGATTAATTTTCTTTCCTACACAATATTTTGTATATTCTTGTATTATTATTTTTCTAAAAATTTTATTTAGTGCTCTATATTGTTCTTGTTGTTAGTTGTCATCCATTCCAAATCATGGCAATCCCATATGTGCAAAGTAGAAGTGCTGTATGTTCTAATCACAAATTCATCCCTCCAAATTTTGTCCCAGTTTTCTAAATTTCCAGTCAATATATTTAAACATTTTAGATATTCTATTAATTTCATTATCTTGAATAAAACTTTCTGAAACTCAGCCCACTCCAATGTGGACTTCTTCTCTTGGCTTGAGTGCTACACAGCTGTTATTTTGTAATCTATCTTCACCATTATCTCTCCAGCTCACTCACATGTTGGATACACTGATTTTGAATCCTAGTTTTCTTTCTCTTCTTATTCCTTCCCTCTAGTAAAGCACATCTTCTACTAATTACCTATGGAATGACATAACCCACTGCCATCAAGTCCATTCTGACTCATAATGACCTGCATTGGGTTTCTGAAGTGGTAAATCTTTATGGAAGTAGATTGCCCCATCTTTCTTCAGCAGAGTAGCTGGTGGGTTTGAACTGCCAAACTTCTGGTTAGCAGTCAAATGCCTTAAGAACTGTGCCACCAGCACTCCTTGAGGAATGATATAGGTGAAACAAATATATTTATATCTTGCATGAAAATGTCTTTTTTAAACCTTCACCCTTAATTAATAGTTTGGC
>NW_006921600.1:8004069-8020736 GCF_000298275.1 Orycteropus afer afer
TATATATTCTCTGGTAGCATAGTGCCTACATGCTACTAGGGGGTAATAACATGTGCTGCTCTTGGTTCCTGGACCCATGAGTCCTGGCTATTGGGGAAACAATACCATATTTTGGATGCTGGTTTAGAGCATATACAGCCTCCTGGAGAACACTGCCACAACCCTGCAAGGTATTGCCACCTAGCTAGCACTGTAATTGTGTCTGTAGAAGGCCATTGCATGTTCTATCAAGCCAGCTGCTTCAGGATGGTGGGGAATATGGTAAGACCAGTAAATTCCATGAGCATGGGCCCATTGCTTCACTTCATTTTCTGTGAAGTGAGTCCCTTGATCTAAGGTGATACTCTGTGGGATATCATGACAATGGATAAGTCATTTTGTAAGTCCATGGATGGCAGTTGTGGCAGAAGCATTTCAGGCAGGGAAGGCACATCTGTATCCAGAGTAAGTGTCTTTTCCAGTAAGAGCAAAATGCTGCTCTTTTCATGATGGAAGTGGTCCAGTGTAATCAACCTGCAACCATGTTGTTGGCCAATTGCCTTGAGAAATGGCTTCATATTGCAGACTCAGTGTTGGTCTCTGCTGCTGGCAGATTTGGCACTCAACAGTGGCTGTAGCCAAGTTGACGTTGGTGAGTGGAAGTCCATGTTGTTGAGCCCATGCATAACCCCCATCCCTGCCACCACCATGGCCCCTTTGTTTGTGAGCCCATTGGGAAATGACAGAGTAACTGGGGGAAGGGAATGACTGGTTTCAAAAAAATTTATCATCGTATCCACTAGTTTATTAAAATCGTTCTCTGCCGAGATCACCATTTGGTGAACATTCATATGAGACACAAATATCTTCACTTTGGCTCATTCAGAGAGGTCTATCCACATACCTCTTCCCAATACCTCTTTGTCACCAATTTTCCAATCATATATCTTCCAATTCTCTAACCATCCAGCCAAACCATTGGTCACAGCCCATGAGTCAGTATACAATCACACATCTGGCCATTTCCCTTTCTAAGCAAAGTGAAAACTAGATACACTGCTCAAAGTTCCACCCATTTGGAGGATTTCCCTTCATCAGTGCCCTTTAGGGAGATCCCAGAAAGAGGCTGCAGTGCTACTGCTGTCCACTTTTGAGTAGTGCTACATATTGCACAGAACCATCTGTAAACCAAGCACAAATTATTCTGCAGTCAACTGATTATAAGGAACTCCCCATGAGGCTATAGGTGCACAGTGGAACAAGGAAGGTTATATGACAGAAGTGGAGACCACACGCATTTGAGCCACTTCCTCATACAACTTACTGTATCTTCAGGTTCTGCTCAGACCTGATCTCTTATATTTAATGATGGAGTGCTGCTGTGTACGTCCAACTTTATGACTCTGTGGGTCAGACAGCATCCAATTCATGATGGGCAGCTTAGGCCACATAGTGACTTGGTGTCCCATTGTTAAGTGTTCAGTCTTTACTAAAGCCCAGTAACAGGCCAAAAGCTGTTTCTCAAAAAGAGAGTAGTTATCTGCAGAGAGTGGCAGGATTTTGCTCCAAAATTCTAAGGGTCCATGCTGTCATTCATTAATAGGGGCCTGCAAGACACTCTAAACAGCATCTGTATCTGCCACTGACACTCCAAGCACCATTGGATCAGCCAGATTATATGGCCTAAGTGGCAGAAAAACTTGCCCGGCAGCCTGAACCTGTTGTAGAAACTTCTCTTGTTCTGGCCCCCATTTCAAACTAGCAGCTTTTTAAGTCACTTGATAAATAGACCAAAATAGCACACTTAAATGAAAGATATGTTGCCTCCAAAATCCAAAGAGGCCCACTAGGTGTTGAGCCTCCTTTTTCATTGTGTGAGGGGCCAGATGCAATAATTTATCCTTTGCTGCAGTAGGACTATCTTGACATGCCCCCACATCACATCCCTAGAAATTTTACTTAGGTGGAAGGCTTCAAAATTTTTGCAGGTTATTTTCCCACCCTGCAACACATGCATGTCTTTCCAATAAATCTAGAGTCATTGATACTTCTTTGTTAATTCCAATCAGCATAATGACATCAGTGTAACGGACCAGTGTGACATCTTGTGAATGGGAAAGGAGATCAAGTTCCCTGCAGACAAAATTATGACATAGTGCTGGAGAGTTGATATACCCTTGAGTTAGGACCACGAAGTTACATTGCTGGCTTTAAGGCAAATTGCTTCTGGTGATCCTTTGAAACTGGAATTGAGAAGAAGGTATTGGCCAGCTTGATAAATGTATACCAGTTACCAGGAGATGTATTAATTTGCACAAGCAATGAAACCATATCTGTAACAGCAGCTGCAATTGGAGTCACAACCAAGTTAAGTTTAGGATAATCTACTGTCATTCTCTAAGATCCATCTGCTTTCTAAACAGGCCAAATAGGTGAATTAATTTGGGATGTGGTGGGGATCATACCCCTGCAAATTTCAAGTCCTTGATGGTGGCACTATTCTGCAATTCCTCCAGGAATGTGATATTACTTTTTGTTTACTATTTTCCTAGGTAAGAGCAGTTCTAATTGCTTTCACTTGGCTTTTTCCACCACAATAGCCCTTACTCCCATGTCAGCAATCTAATGTAGGGGTTCTGCCAGTTGCTGAGTATGTCTATTGCAATTACCCATTCTGGAATTGGAGAAATAACTACAGCATGGGTTCAGGGACACACTGGATGCACTGTGAGATGGACTTGAGCTAAAATTCTATTAGTAACTTGACCTCCATATACCCTCACTCTGACCATTGGGCCACAGTGTCATTTTGGGTGTCCTGAAATTAGTGTCAATTCAGACCCACTGTCCAGTTACACCCAAGAAGTCTGATTATTTCTTTTTCTCAGTGAATGGTCACTCTTGTAAAAGACAGTAGATCCTTTTGGGAAAAGCTGGGAAAAAGATTAATAAGATATATTATTTGGGGCGTAGTAGGGTCTTTCCTCAAGGAGACCTAGCTCCCCTTCATTCAAGGAGTTGTGTGTCTGTAAACCAACTCAAGTCTGGGAATTGATTAAGGGGTTGTGACTCTAGCAATTCAAGTTAGACTGCAATTCACTTGACCTAGAGCTCTTCCACTTGTACAGATCAAGTAAATACTTAGTAGATTTCCCATTTATTTTACTTCTAGGGACACCATGCCTAAGTAGCCAATACCATAAGTCCATATGAGTGACAATATTCTGATTCCTGCTTTAAATATGCTGTCCATTATTGTAATTACATCTAACTTGTGTTTGTTGATTAAGTGCAGCCAATTGACCCCTACCATTACGGCATCTAATCAGCTCCGTTGTAGTTAAGTATCTTAATTCAACCAGGGCAGTTCCCACTGTCAAATCTGGCTTACATAAAATAGCAATCACAGCAGTCTTCATGGACACTCAGGACCCCTTCACAAATTTGTTCCTCATTGTTCTGGTAAAAGGTGTGTTCTCTGAGCATTCCATGTTGAATCTAAGCTGATAAATCCACTCTAACATTCCAATTTCCCTAAGCCTTTGGATACTTTCTTTTACAATATTTCAAGGCAGGTCTAGTATTTCAACTGACTTAATGTAGGCTACCACATAATCCATGCTTCAGTAAACCAATCAAATAAATTATTAGGTCCTTTCCTAGTCTCTTAAACTGAAACACTGAAGAATCTGTTGTAAGTGGACCCAAATCAATAAACTCAGATGAATTTAATTTTATATTCCTTGCACCATTATCTCACACCCTTAATAGCCATTCCCACACATATTCTATAGGTTTCTATCTGCACATATTAGAAAAATCAAGCTATTCTTTTGGAGTTTAGTGTATCCCTTCCTGGGTCACACTTTGTACTTCACCTCTCTGTGACTTAATTATAGATCTAGAAGCAACAATAGGTGGTTCCTGGGAACATTCAGCAACATCTTGTAAGGCATTTGCCTCAGGCAATGTTGCAGACAATGCCTCAGGTGCCATCCTAGGTGATACCTCAGAAAATGACTCAGTAGGCACACCTGTTGTTGTTGTTGTTGTTGTTAAGTGCCGTTGAGTCGTTTCCGACTCATAGCGACCCCATGCACAGCAGAACAAAACACTGCCCGATCCCGCGCCAGCCCCACAATCCCTGCTATACTTGAGCCCATCATCGCAGCCACCGTGTCAATCCATCTCGTTGAAGGCCTCCCCCTCTTTCATCGACCCTCCACCCTACCAAGCATGACATCCTTCTCCAGGGAATGGTCCCTTCTTATAACATGACCAAAATAGGTGAGATGAAGTCTGGCCATTCTTACTTCCAAGGAGCATTCTGGCTGCATTTCCTCCAGGACAGATCTGTTAGTTCTTTCAGCAGTCCACGGTACTTTCAGCATTCTCCGCCAGCACCACAACTCAAAAGCATCAATTCTTCTTCAGTCTTCCCTATTCATTGTCCAGCTCTCATATGCATACGAGGCAATTGGAAATATCATGGCTTATGTCAGGCACACCTTAGTCCTCAAGGAGATATCCTTGCTCCTCAGCACTAGAAACAGTTCCTTCGCAATTGACTTTCCCAATGCTACACATTGTCTAATGTCCTGACTTCTGCTTCTGTTGGCATCGATTGTAGAACCAAGCAACTTGAATTCTTTGACAACCTCAATCTTCTCTCCATTTATTGTGATGCTGCTCATTGGTCCAGTTGTGAGTGAGTCTTAACAGAGGGGGAAAAAGGCCTGGTTCTGCTGGCAGGAGTCACTCAATGGAATTTAGGGGCTTAGTGTCCCCAGCTTCCTGATTATTTGCCCATATGTCCCAATCCCAAGTTTCAGGATCTCATTTCTTCCCAATAAATATGCTCACTTTAATTTCAGACACTGTTTGAGGTTGGCAGTTCCACTGGCATTGTAATTCAGCCACTATTATGATAAGACTCTGGGTTTGTTTTTTGGCAATATCAGCTCTGTGACAAGAAAGAAGGCTTTCTTTCAGGGCACAAATGGAAACATTGGGATCTTTCATGTGGTACTTGACCCTTGACTCTGAAGCCCTGAGCTCATCTCATTCTTTCACCACTTTGTCTAGCATAAGTAGGATCAACAAACCAGCTTCCTTATACTTTTCATTCTGACAAAATTGGACAAAAGTATCCAACATGTGATCATCCAGAGCCTCACTTACCATGTTGCTATGATATTGAACAGGTTTCAGCAGAGCTTCCAGACTAGGATGGGCTAGGAAGAAAGGCATGGTGATCTACTTCAAACAATTAGACAATTAAAACACTATGGGTCACAATGGTCTGATCCATGGGCGTGGAGTAGGACCAGGCAGTCTTTCTTTCCATTGTGCATGGGGTCACCATAAGTTGAGGACTGACTCAATGGAAACTAACAACAACCACCCCCACCCTCATGTGCACTTGTTCTCTGTAGTCCACAGATCTTGTCAAAAGACAAAGCCTCAGTCTTCTGGTGGTTAGTGTAGGGAGGGACAGTATTCCAGCTTAGCAGAGTAGTGGAGATTGTGTTTCTTAAACAGACTTGCAACCCATCTTCCCCTTTTAACCTTTAACCCTACTTCTAGAGGTACCTGGCTCCCCATCATGAGTCTTTTATAGGTTCTAAGTTTAAATCAGTTTACATCTGTGGCTTTCTTTGCTGTGAAGTAAGAATTCAGCTTTCTTGAATCTGCTGTCAGTTATTTGGACATCTGCTTTCCAGATTCCAAAATATTATTTTCTTCCTATTTCATTTGTCTTTTTGGGTTTACCCCATTAAAAACAAAAAAAAGTTTTTGTTATATTAGTGACATTTCTGAAGGAAGCAGAGGTTCAATGTATGTGTTCAATCTGCTATGTATAACTGCCATATTTACGTCTCTCAGATTATTTTAAACAAATAGTTTTAAACTTTTCTTTTCCTCTTCACAATTCTTCAAAAATTATTTAAAAAAAATAGTTGGGTTGTCTGATTTGAATGGTACTTCTTCATCTTTTTTACTTTTGTAGAATGCTTTTGAACTTTAATAGGCAATATGTGGATAGAAGGGAGGAGGAGAAAAATCATAGACAGGGACAAGTTAATCCTCAAACTTGATGGTCACCCCATTAGTTATCAAGAAGGGGTGGAATGTAATATTTTAGTGGATCAGAAAGTTAAAAATAGATCTGAACATTGGAATATGTATAACCCCCCTCTCTATATATGCTAGAATCATGAATTATTTAGGTAAAAAACTTGAAAACTCTGCTTTTTTAAGGTGTCTGATTTTGGTTATTGGTCCTGAAAATAAGTGAGTAGGAGTTACGATGTAATTCCTGGGCTTTTGAACAAAAAACATGTCTGTAGCTCTGTGGATTTTCTCTCCAATTAGAAGAGAAAGGAATATTCAGACTGTGATAAAAATAAGAAATCTGCTAGATTAAGTGACACTCAAATTTCCAATATTTACATTCTCAGTGGAGTGTCTCAAGGGAAATAACATAATTTTCCAGTTTCCAATTCTTACTCATGATAACCCCATATGTGTCAGAGTAGAACTGCACTCCATAGGGTTTTTCATTGCTGATTTTTGGGAAGCAAATCTCCAGACCTTTCTTCTGAGATACCTCTGCCATTTGTCCCATCCAGGGACTCCTGACATGCTCCTTATCTGGCCCATAATCATTTTTTCTAGTCAAGAGTAGCATAAAAAATGGGGTGTTTTTGAAAAGTGTGTGAAATTTGACAGACCTAGAGAGGCACAATTCAACTTCTGACTTCATCACTCCATAGTTGTGTTCATTACTGTCTTAGGCTGGGTTCTCTAGAGTGACACTTATACATATATATATATAAGCATATACACACACACACAGAGGTGGGGGAGAGAAATGTATCTCAGTGAAATGGCTCACGCAGTTGTAGAGGCTGGTAAGTCCCAAGTCTGTAGGTCAGATCCAGCTGGAGGCTTCTACTGACTCATGTAGCTGCAGGGACTGACAACCCCAAGATCAGCACTCAATACAGAAGGCTGCTGGTTGTGGAGGCTCCAAGATTGGCCAGTAAAATAGTAGGCTCTTGGCTCACAGGCTACAAAAGCATCAGTCCTGAAATTAGGAGGCAATATGGCAGGCTCCTGGTTTGAGTTCAGATGATAATGGACCGGAGCAGAATCCAGAACAAGCAAAAGGCCAGAGATCTTTGCCAAGATGTCCATATGTATTGGAAGCAGGCCATACTCCTGAGGAAACGCCTTTTCACCTGATTGGTAGCTCACAGCAGATCTCATCCTATAGGTGATTACAATTTATCAGTTCTCATCATGGGGGATGACTACATCATAACTGCTAAACCACTTAGCATCATGGCCTATCCAAGGTGACTTACAACCTTGACAATCACAGTTATCTAGCTGCTCTGAACCTCAACTCCTCATCTGTAAAATAAGAATGATAATATATTCTTTGAAGGATCAGAGAGGAAGCTTGTAAATCTCCTAGCACAATGTCTGACAATTAATAGGTACTCAGTGAGAGGTAGTTACATCATTAAGGCAGTGGGCAAAAATGTGGAGATGCCTCACAAGAAAATGAGTAGATTTCTCCCCGGCTGGCTAGAAAATAAAGACTAGCTTCAGAAGGGGGATCTAGAAAGGAAAAATGAAAAAAAAAGAAGATCCTTCAGTTGGGAATTGTATCTTCTCCTTTCTGGATAAATGGCTCTATCTGACCTATCCCAGATTAGTGGAGCAGGGAGGTGGTGAAGTAAGGCATATAATTCATGCTGCAGTCCATTAGGGTGGATCAAGCCTCCTCCGCTTCACAGAAACCTCATCTCTTGAGCTCCATTTAAATTGTGTGCTGAGCCCTAGTGCATGCAAACAATAATGTCCCTAGTCGCTGCCAGCAATAACCTTTTTCCAGCAATAAACTCCAAAGCCTCCAGAAATTAATGTGGAGTTAATTTTAGCAGAGACATAACAAATGAAGTTGCCTAAACGGAAGGGAGAAGGAGAGTGTACATGCACTCATGGAAGTAGGGCAGAAGCAGCAGTCAGACGTGCCAAGAGATTTGAAACCCTCTCAATGGTACAACAACGTTGGGTGTTTGTATGTGTCTATATATAAACTGTGTGTGTGTGAAACACATATAGACACACAAATCTGCCTGTCATGAGCAGTTCCAGCAGGACTGAGAGAGAAGAGATGGGGGAGGATAAAGATGGGGAAAGGTTGACTGTGCAGGCCTGAATTGTAGACAGACATCTGGGATAGGGAGAGAGTCCTTCTTTCCTTTCTCTTCCCCTTGCCTTTGACTTATATAGCTCTAAACACAAAGATGGGCATTTCCCACACTGTTTCAAAGCATGAAAAATAACAAGATTGCCTCCATCTTTTGTTCAGAAACTCTTGGCAAATCATCCACTTGTGAAGCTGAAACGGGAATTAAAGATAAAATAAAGAAAAAGAAGGGAAAGAAAACACTTGGTGTTTCACTTGCCTAAGCCAAAGCATTAACTCTTGTTTCTCTTTCTAGTATTCATAAAACGAGCTGCTTGGGGATAAAAGTCTCTCAACTCTGAAGCCATTGGGTTTAACAAGAGACAGCTGCCTTATAAAGGAAACAGCACCACTCTTCAATAGCTCTACTTTTATTTGTTTCTAATTTTATTGACCACCAAGAGCCGGTTGCCTTATTTTATTGCTTACCATCTAAGGCTTTTGTGTGGCACACAAGTCATTATGGAAGGTGTCTACCACTGGAGCCACGTACAGCATGGCTGCAAAATGTGACTTCAGGTAGAAGCACAAAATGTGGTCATTTGGTTTGGGGCCTTAAAGTTCTTCCTAAAGGCTAAAGCATTTATTAGAATAAGTGCAATCCCTGTCTGATAAATGGGAACACATCTGGCTCTATCCCTGACACAAACCTCATAGTATTAATTATGCTGATTGTTAAAGCTGAGAAGTGAGGAGAACATTATTTATAGTGGTCTTTGCTAAGTAAATCACTTAAAAAATGGCTTTCTAAATGCAATATTTCCCTTTTAAGAAGCCCTCCCAAATCAAAAGGGCTTTACAATAGAACATGAAACATATTGCAGGGAGGGAGACAGAAGCTGTCTTGATTAATGCCCACGATTATCAGCGATGCAAATCACTTTCACTTATTAAGTCTTGTTTAATATCCTAATGAAGGCTTCCAGAGCAGATTTGGTAATTCCAGAGAAAGTGTCTGTGAACTAATGCCCTTTCAGCTTGTCGAGAATGAGTGGTACTATAAAGAAAACCTCATTTACCATAATTCCTCCCTTGCCCTGGACCCTTTTCTCAGCTTCTACTTCACAGCAGGAGACAATTAACCTTTTCAGTGCCAGAAGTGATTCCCAGTACACTCCAGCTGCGAGGGCCAGCAGGGTCAGAGGAAGATGGAAGTTCTCTTTAGTTCTCACTCCCATAGAACAGTTCTAAGAAACTGGACTACGGAGTAAGGATTTAAAACATAACTGCCGATTGTGTTATTTGACTGGAACGTACACAGTTTCTTGCATCCTACCATAGTTTTTAACAAAACCAACCACAGCCAGCATGGCATTGCTTATTCATTCAGCTCAAATCAAAGATGGCCAGGAAAAAAAAAAAAAAAAAAAGCAGATCTGTGGAAGCAATGCTTCTAAATGTTACTAAATGATCCTTTCTGATCTATCAGGAAGTAGGTTTTATTGAGGTTGGAAATCTAGAGGTCTGAGGTGGGGGTGAGGATTCAGGGATTTGCCTCTGACTTTCTTTATATAGCTTTATTCCCATTTTTGAGGCTCTGTTTGTACCCCAGGCAACTAAGATTGCTGAGACTGGGGTCTGCACTGAGCCTTTCTCTGTCTGGGTGGTTATTATCCACCTGTGGAAACATGTTGTTGTTAGCTGCTGTGGAGATGGCCCCAACTCCTGACAATCCCATGTACATTCTGCTTGGTCCTGCACCATCCCCACGACCCATTTCAGGTAAAGCCATTGTGATCCATAGGGTTTTAATCGGCTGATTTTCAAAATTAGATCGTCAGGCCTTTCTTCCTAGTCTGCCTTAGGCTGGAAGCTCTGCTGAAACCTGTTCAGAATCACAGCAACAAGCAAGCCTCCACTGAGAGATGAGTTGCGGCTGTACTTAAGGTGCATTGGCGTGGAACTGGACCTGGGTCTCCTGCATGGAAGGTGGGAAGTCTGCCACTGAACTCCTAGTGCTTCATTTGGAAAGGTGGTGTTGGGGTGTGTCATCAAGTCAATTCTGATTCATGGCAACCTCGTGTGACAACGTAGAAATTCCCCAAAGGGCTTCCTAGGCTATAATCTTTACAGGAGTAGATTGCTAGGTCTTTTTCCTGCAGAGCCAATGAGTGGATGTGAATCTCCAACCTTTGGGGTAGCAGCACAGCATTTAATTAGTGTGCCACTAGGGCCACTAGTATTGGAAAGGTAGTGACATCATAGTATCAGCACTTCTTGCTTCCAAGAAGCAAAAGGTAGAGGTGAGGGAGAGAAGGATCTAGTTGGAACAGAAGAAATGAATAAGGTCACAGGGCACATTGGGGGTGAGCACCTTCACTGAACACTCCCCTATGACTTCAGGAATGCCTTTCCGACCTTTCCCTATCTCAATCTGGTGTATTAACCATGCCCTAGTATTTAAGGAGAATATTTTCTGTTTAAGCAAAGATAGAAGAGGAAAAAAAATAATAGATAGCTTGCTTTGATTTTGGGGGTTTCTAACCAACAAAAACAATTAAGGAAATCTCTTTTCAAAATAAATCTGCCAGAAGTTTTCTGTAATCCAAAGTTGCAAATGTCTTTCTTTCCTATTTGAAGCTGAACCAAATTCACTGCCATGGAGTCAATTCCAAATCATAGTGACCTCCACAGGGTTTCAAAGGCTTTAAATCTTTTTGGAAGCAGACTGCCTCATCTTTGTTCTGTGAAGTAGCTGGTAGATTTGAACCACTGACCTTTTGGTTAGCAGTTAAATGTCTTAATTACTGCATCACCAGAGTTCTGTTATTTGAAAGCAGGCTTACTAAATTTGAATTTTAAAAAGATATGGCTGGGTGGAGGGCACAAAGCCATCTTGTGACTTTATTTCAGTAATTGGGAGGGCAGTCATCTTAGGTCAACCATATTAAGATTAATCAGTGATTCATCTTCTATATTTCTCCCTCCTATTCTCTTTATAAAGGAGCTCTGGTGATGTAGTGTTTAAGGCATTTGGCTGCTATCCAAAAGATTGGTGGTCGAACTCACCAGCTGCTCCATGGAAGAAAGTTGGGGCAGTCTGCTTCCATAAAGACTTACAGCTTTGGAAACCCAATGGAGATTGCCATGAGTCAGAATTGAATCAATGACAGTGATTTTTTCTTCTCTTTATAAGCCTTATTTTACCTATCCTCTTAGAGCCATTTGTTTTTTTCTGGAATCTAAGTGTTCTCTCTATATGCATATAGAATCACTGTTCACAATAAACCTTATGTTCAACCTTTGTTGAGTTTTGATTATTTTTAATACTAATATCTTCATTTTACAGATAAGGGAATTGAGGCCTAGAGAATTAAGTCTAAACACCAAAGTTTATGCAGCTGGAAAGTTGGCTTGTCAGGATTTGAACCTAGGCCATCAGCTCCAAACTTGCCACTCTGCGCTCATGGTTTCTCAGACTGCGCAGTGATCCACACCCCGACATAGCACAGCAAATGTTGAATGCGTGGGAAAATCTGTAGAGTGGGACAATGCTTTCTGCTCTGCATACCCCTAAAGGGTTGTTCTGAGAAGTCAAATGAAAATGCATGTGAGGATATTTTGTAAATGAAAAAGCACTAAGCACTTGGAGGTTACTGTTATAATTAAATGTTTTTAATGATGATGAAAGTAGCAATGTCTAGAGTGTAGCTAAAGAAGCAACTATGAAAATACTCACCATCTGTTCTTGGACAGTTTTGTAAATAATCCATGAAATGGTTTGCAAATTTCTCTGCTTCTTTCTTGACCCCCTGCCAAACTTCCAGGTTAATACTATCCTGGCAACTTTGCTTCAACCTCATCCTGAATATTTGAATGGTTCAATTTACCTATATGTCTACTATATCTGCTATGGATTGAATTATGTCCCCCCAGATATGTGTTGTAAACCCTAACTCCTATACCTGTGGAAGGAGTGTTGGTGGTGCAGTAGTTAAGCCTTTAGCTGCTAACTGAAAGGTGGGAGGTTCTAGTCCACCTAGAGGTGCCAGAGGACTGGTGATCTACTACTGAAAAGTCAGCCACTGAAAATCTTATGGAACACAGTTCTACTCTGACACACATGGGGTCACCAGGAGTCAGAGATGACTCAACAGCAACTATATATATATATATAGGAGCTCTGGTGGCATAGTGCCTAAGGCACTTGACTGCTAACCAGAAGTCTGGCGGTTCAAACCCACCTGCCAGTCCTTGGAAAGAAGATTGGACAATCTACTTCTGTAGTGATACTGCCTTGGAAACCCAAGAAGGAAAGGGTCAGTATGAGTTGGATCCGACTCAATGGGCAGTGAGTTTCTTTTTTTGGTTTGCAATTGTCACAGTTAGTGAACTGATATTGATACAACATTATAAAGAACTAAAACAAGGCTCGAGGAATTGAAGGAATGCTCACTGTTTCCACAAATGGATGCTCGAAGTACTCACTTGTTTATGTCAAGAAATTTGGAAGGTAGCTACCTGGCCAACTGACTGGAAGAGATCCATATTTGTGCCCATTCCAAAGAAAGGTGATCCAATAGAATGCAGTAATTATTGAACCATATTATTAATATACACTCAAATAAAATTTTACTGAAGATAATTAAAAAATGGTTGCAGCAGTACATTGACCAGGAACTACAAGAAATTCAAGCTGGATTCAGAAGAGGAACAAGGGATATCATTACTGTTGTCAGATGGATCTTGGCTGAAAGCAAAGATGACCAGAAAGATGTTTATCTGTGTTTTATTTATTGTGCAAAGACATTCGATTGTGTGGATCATAAAAAATTATGGATAACATTGTGAAGAAAGGAATTCCAGAACACTTAATTGTGCTCATACAGAATATGTACATAGACCAAAAAGCAGTCATTCCAACATAACAAGGGGATACTTCATGGTCTAAATACAGGAAAGGGTGCAGCAGTGTTGTATCCATTTGCCATACTTTCTCAGTCTGTATCCTGTGCAAATAATGCAAGAAGCTGGACTATACAAATAAGAATGTAGCATCAGGATTGGAGAAAAACTCATTAACAGCCTAAAATATGCAGATGACACACCTGGCTGTTGAAAGTGAAGAGGCTTTGAGGAACTTACTGATGATAATCAAAGACTATAGTCTTCAGTATTGATTTCACCACAACATAAAGAAAACAAAAATGCTCACAACTGGACCAATAAGCAACATCATGATAAATGGAGGAAAAGATTGAAATTGTCAAGAATTTAATTTTACTTAGATCCATAACCAATGCCCATGGAGGCAGCAACAAGAAATCAAATGATGTATTGTATTGGGAAAATCTGCTGCAAAAGACCTCTTTAAAGTGTTAAAGAGCAAAGATGTCACGTGGAAGACTAAGATGTGCCTGACCCAAGCCATAGTATTTTCAAGTGCCTCACATGCATGTGGAAGCTAGACAATGAATAATGAAGACTGCAGAAGAATTGATGGATTGGAACTGGGGTGTTGTCAAAGAATATTGAATGCACCATGCACTACTGGAAGAATGAACAAATCTGTCTGAGAGGAAGTATAGCTGGAATGCTCTTTAGAAGCCGGGATGGCAAGACTTCACCTCTCATACAGTGGACATTGTAATAGGAGGGACCAGTCCCTGAATAAGGACATCAGCATTGATAAAGTAGAGGGTCAGAAAGAAAGATGAAGACCCTCAATGAGATGGATTGACACAGTGGCTGCAACAATAAGCTCAACCATGGCAATGATTGTGAGAATGGTGCAGACATGGGCAGTGTTTCATTCTGTTGTACATGAGGTCACTATGAGTTGAAACCAAGTTGACGACACCTGACAGCAACAACATAATGAATTAAAAATCATAATTTATTTAGATACCTTGTTTTTTACCTAATGTTTACTTTTTATTTCAAGATCCATATTACATTTAGTCCTCTCTCCTTAGGTTTCTCTTGGTTGTGATAGTTTCTCAGATGTTCCTTTTTCTTTTGTTATGATATTGACAGTTTTGAGGAGTACTGGGCAGGTATGTTATAGAATGTCCTTCAACTGGGATAAGATGTGTTTTTCATGATTCAACTGGAGATATGGGTTTTTGGGAGGAAGATCACAGAGGTAAAGTGACATCCCCATCACATCATATCAAGGATACATGCTATCAACATGATGTATCACTGCTGATGTTCACCTTGATCACCAGGCTGAAGTAGTGTTTGTCAGGTTCCTCCACTGTAAGATTACTTCCTCTCCCCTTCCATACTGTACTCTTTTGAAGTAAGTCACTACACTACATGAAGCCCACAGTTAAGGACTTGGGAATTATGCCCACTCTCTATTCTCCCACATTTACTTATCCAATCATTTATTCATATCAGTATGATTTGTGGACATTTATTTTATACTTTGTGTTATAACCCAATACTACTTGGTTTTGTTGCTCAAATTACTCCAGCTTTGGCCATTGAGAGCTCTTTCAATTGGCTCCTGTAAATTTCCTTATTTTCTGGGCCTATTCAATGTCCAGGCTCATCTTGTATATTTCCTGCCCATGTCCTAGAATCAACCATTTTCCCAAGGAGCTCTGGTTTCTTTTATTGGAGAATGGTATTAGGAAGCAGTATTTGGTTTTTAAGTGTGCTTGGTGTTACTAGGGTTTAATTCTAAGCTCTCTTCAGTTGTGAGTAATAAAATATTACTCAGATCAGGGTAATAAAATATGTGTGTATGTGTGTGTGTGTGTGTGTGTGTATAGCTTCTCAAGAATAAAATGGATGCATTAAGCACTAATGCCCAAAGCCCAGTGAGTTGTGGGATGACATCATGGACACCACATATGAAGAAAGCAAGAGGTCATTAAGAAGACAAGAAACAAAGAAAAGACCAAAATGGAGGTCAGAAGAGATTCTGGAACTTACTCTAGAATGTAGACTAGTTAAAGTGAATGGAAGAAATAAAGTAAAACAGCTGAACAGAAGATTTCAAATGGCAACTTGAGAAAATAAAGTATTATAATGAAATGTGCAAAGACTTGGAGTTAGAAAACCAAAAGGAAAGAAGACATTCAGCATTTCTCAAGCCGAAAGAACTGAAGAAAAAATTCAAGACTCAAGTTACATCTATTGAAGGATTCTATGGACAAAATATTGAAAGATTCAGGAAGCATCAAAAGAAGATAGAAGGAATACAGAGTTATTGTATTGAAAAGAATTGTCCAACATTCAACCATTTCAAGAGATAACATCTTCAAGAACCAATGGTATTGAAAGAAGTCCAAATTGCACTGAAGGTATTGTGAAAAACAAGGCTCTAGGAACTGATGGAATACCAATTGAAATATTTCAACAAATGGATGCAGCACTGGAAGTGCTCACTTGTCTATGCCAAGAAATTTAGAAGATGCCTCCTTGGCCAACCAACTGGAAGAGATCCATATTTGTGCCAGTTCCAAAGAAATGTGATCCAACAGAATGTGGGAATTATAGAAAATATCCTTACTGTCACACACAAGGAAAATTTTGTTGAAGATAATAAAAAAAAAACAACTGTTGCAGAAGTACAATGACAGGGAGCTGCTAGAAATTCAAGCAGGATTCAGAAGAGGATGTAGAACAATGATACTATTGCTGGTGTGAGATAGATCTTGGCTGAAAACAGAGAATACCAGAAATGTGTTCAATTGTGTTTTATTGATTATACAAAGGCATTCAACTCTGTGGGTCATAACAAATTATGGATAACATTGTGAGAAATAAGAATTCCAGAACACTTAATTGTGCTCTTGAGGAATCTGAACATTGGCTAAGAGGCACTCATTCCAACATAAGAAGGGAATACTGTGCAGTTTAAAATCAAGAAAGGTATGCATCAAGGTTGCATCCTTTCACCATACATATTCAGCCTGTATACACATAATCCAAGAAGCTGGACTATATGAACAAGAGCATGGCATCAGGATTTAACAACCTGTGACATACAGATGACACAACATTGTTTGCTGAAAGTGAAGAGGACTTGAAGCACTTACTGATGAAGATAAAAAACTACAAACTTTGACATAGATTACATCTCAACCTAAAGAGACCAAAAATGCTCGCAACTAGACCAATAAGCAACATCATGACAAATGGTGAAAAGATTGAAGTTGTCAAGGATTTCATTTTACTTGGATCCACAATCAATGTTTATAGAAGCAGCAGTCGAGATATCAAATGACACTAAGGGAATTTGTTAAAACCAGACCAACTTTACGAGAGATGCTAAAGGGAGTCTTTTGAACAGAGAACCAAAAATAGCAAATAACAACCGACCATTAATACACAAGATGGCATAACCCACAAACCACAGCTATGGACTTATCCAAAGTAAAATGAGCTTACAAGATTGTAAACAGGGAACCAGAGACATCAATTGGCAAATGAGGACAACTACAAACAAAATGAGGGAAAAGACTGTGTA
>NW_006921600.1:8021160-8022510 GCF_000298275.1 Orycteropus afer afer
AAAGGTTGGAAAAAGATATATCAAGCAAATGGGAACAGTAAGAGAGCAGGAGTGACAATATTAATTTCTGATCAAATTGACTTTAAGACAAAAACCACCATATGCAGCAAGGAAGGACATTATATAATGATTAAAGGATCAATTGAACATGAAGACATAACCATAATAAATATCTATGGACCCAATGAAAGAGCCCCCAAATACATATATCAGACTTTAAAAGAGGTGAAAAACCAAATAGATGACTCCACAGTCGTAGTGGGAGACTTCAATACACTATTTTCTTTGAAAGATAGAACAACTGGAAAGAAACTCAACAAAGATGCAGAATACCTAAAAATACAATCCACCAACTTGGCCTTATAGACATCTACAGAGCACTTCATCCAACAACAGCACAATACAAATTCTCCAGTGCACATGGAACATTTTCCATGATAGACCATATGTAAGGCCATAAAGCAAGTCTTAATAAATTTAAAAACATCGAAATACTGAAAAGCATCTTCTCAGATCATAATGCTATCAAATTAGAAACCAACAATAGGAATATCAACAGGAAATGACTAAACACATGGAAACTGAACAATACCCTCCTTGAGAAAGACTGGGTAAGAGAAGAAATCAAAATTGAAATACAAAAATTCCTCGAATCAAATGAGAATGAAAACACAACATACCAAAATCTTTGGGACACAGCAAAAGCAGTAATCAGAGGCCAATTTATTGCAATAAATGCACATATCAAAAAAGAAGAGAGAGCCAAAATGAACACTTTAAATCAACATCTCCAACAATTAGAGAAAGAACAGCAAGAAAAGCCTACAGTCACCAGAAGACAGGAAATAATCAAGATTCGAGCAGATATCAATGAAACAGAAAATAGAAGGGCAATAGGAAAAATCAACAAGACCAGAAGTTGGTTTTTTGAAAAGATCAATAAAATAGACAAGCCACTGGCAAATTTAACAAAGGACAAGAGGGAGAGAATACAAATAACATGAATAAGAAACTAAATGGGTGACATCACAACAGAGCCAACTGAAATAAAAAGGATAATATCAGGATTCTATGAAGAACTATACTCCAACAAATTTTAAAATCTGGAAGAAATGGAAAAATTTCTAGAAACACACTACTTACCTGAACTAACACAGATTGATGTGGAAAAGTTGAACAGGCCCGTCACAAAAGAAGAAATTGAACACGTCATCAAAAAATTACCAACTAAAAACAGTCTTGGCCCAGATGGTTTCACTGGAGAATTCTACATGACATTCAGAGAAGAACTGATACCAATCCTACTCAAACTATTCCAAAACATAGAAAAGGATGGAATCCTCCCTAACT
>NW_006921600.1:8025288-8038500 GCF_000298275.1 Orycteropus afer afer
GGGAGGGGATCTGTTGCATTGTGGTAAACTGTGGTCAATGTCATGAGACAAGTGTATGTGAACTGTTGTATGGAAAGTGAATTTGCTCTGTAAATCTTCACCCAAATCACAATAAAAAATACTAATAATAAAAGATATCAAATGACTTACTGCATTGGCAATATGTCTGCAAAAGATCTCTTTAAACTATTAAAAAGCAAAGATGTCACTTTGAAGACTAAGATGTGTCTGACCCAAATCGTGGTATTTTCAGTTACCTTATATCCATGCAAAAGCTGGCCATTGAATAAGGAAAACTAAAGAAGGATTGATGCATTGAATTATGGTGTTGGTGAAGAATATTGAGTATACTGTGGACTGACAGAAAAACGAACAAATCTTTCTTGGAAGAAGTACAGCCAGAATGCTCCTTAGCAGTGAGGATGGCAAGACTTTGTCTGATGTCCTTTGGACACGTGATCAGGTGAGACCAGTCCACGGAGAAGGATATCATGCTTGCTAAATTAGAGGCCCAGTGATAAAGAGGAAGACCCTCAACAAGATGGATTGACATAATTGCTGAAACAATGGGCTCAAACATAGCAACAATTTTGAGGATGGTGCAGGGCCATAAAGTGATTTGTTTTATTGTGCATGGGGTCACTATGAATCAGAACCCTTTGGAGGGCACTTAACAAAAGCAACAACATATAGAGCCTTAATTTTTATTACTATTTTAGGTAATTTGAATGAAAATATTGACCAAATATACATGTTCCTTCATTCAGAACAGAATATTGTAAACATAATTTAATCTTTTCTTGTTATCTTGTTTTTTTTTCTTGAATGTTGGTTATTTGGTCATGATACGGTCCCTATCACCCTCAGTCCCTGTTGAGGTTTGAAAGACAGGTTGTACACCATGCCACACAAATGAGCTATTTGAATTCTGTTCCTGCTTTTTGTAATCTTTCTAAATTTATTTTCCTTGTGGTGTCTTCTCTCTTCTTCCCTCTAATTTACTACTTATAATCTGCTCTCTAGGAGCTCTGGTAGCATAGTGCCTAATGCACTTGACTGCTAACCAGAAGGCTGGCAGTTCAAACCCACCAGCCACTCCTTGGAAGGAAGATGGGGCAATCTACTTCCGTAGTGATACTGCCTTGGAAACCCAAGGAAGGGTCACTATGAGTCGGGTCCAACTCGACAGCACACAACAATAACAACAACAACAATCTGCTTTCTACTTAGTAATCAAATAACCAAGTCTGCTCCATTCATGCACAAAGTAAAGGCAAATACATACTGAGTCAGCATCTGAGGGTCATGCCAGGCCATATAATGGATCTTATTATACCAGGTTTAAGGAGCTCTGGTGGCATAGTGGGTAAGATATTTGGCTGCTAACCAGAAGGTTGGTGGTTCAAACCCACCAGCTGCTCCACTGGAGGAAGATGAGGCCATCTACTTTTATAAAGATTTACAGCCTTGGAAACCCAGTGGGGGTTGCTATGAGAAGGCATTGACTCGATGGCAGTGGATTTTGGTGTGGTTTTTTTTGTTTATAATATCAAGATTAGACTATGGGTATTCAAAAATTCCTACTCAGAAAAGGACAAGTCTGTTCCTTTTTCTTTTCCTTACTGCTTGTTTCTGTTATGTTCTCGTTGGATAATAGTACTGATTAGGTTAGGTAAAACATATATTTTATATGTATGAATGCTAAACATTTATGAGATGCTGGTTGGTCCATGTGATTCTGTGCCCAAGCCTTTAACTTATATTTAAGGGTTGTCATGAGTTAGAATTCACTTGACTACAGCTAATAACAACAACATGTAGTAAGGAGTCCCTGACTGGCGCAAATGGTTAATGTGCTCAACTACTAACTGAAAAGCCAGAGGTTTGAATCAACTGAAAGGTACATCGAAAAAAAGATCTGGAGTTCTGCTTCCACAAAAATAATCCACCCACTGCCATCCAGTTGGATCCGACTCATAATGGCCCTCCTCCTTGGGTTTCCGAGGCGGTATCACTACGGAAGTTGATTGTCCAGCCTTCCTTCTGAGGAGTGGCTGGTGGATTTGAACTGTCAGCAAAATAGGTGCTCAAAATTCTATGGATCATAGTTCTGTTTTGACACACATGGATTTGCCAATTGCTTTCTTTTTCTTTTTTAAGGTGTAGGGAAAGGAGCTTTGGAAGGAAGATAGGGCAATCTACTTCCATAGTGATACTGCCTCGGAAACCCAAGGAGGGGTCACTATGAGTTGGGTTCCACTCGACGGCACATAACAACAACAACAACAACAACAGGGAAAGGAGTAGTTGACTGGAAATCAGAAGATGAGTTTGCATTTGAGCTCTGGCTCTCTTGCTCTACGACTCAGGCAAGTCACTGTTTTGGTCCTTTAGTGCCCCTCTAACAGAAATAACACAAATGGGTGGCTTTTAAAAACAAGGATTTTATTCTCTTATAATTTAGGAGGCTAGAAGTCCAAGTTCAAAGTGCCAGCTCTAGGGACTGGGTGAAAGCTGCTTGACTTTGAGCTTTAGCTCTTCCTCTTGCTCCTGGCCCACTGAAGCTTGGGGCTTCTCTTAACTCAGACAGCTGCTGGCTGCTGAGGCTGACAAACTCAAGATTGACAAGTAAAATGGCACAGTCCCCAAATTGTCAAGCAACACAGCGGGTCATTAGTTCAAGTCTAGAAACAGTCTCAAGATTGGCAGACAAGATGTCAGGCCACTGAGATGAAGACTCAGCCAAATGCAGCACCCATATGTCCCAAAAAGCTACAGACCACTCCAAAAGCTTCTCCTTATATACTGGAAGCAGTCCACATTCTTAAAGCAGCTACTCACTACTCATGGGAGATTCCACCAGAGAGGTGATTACCAATCTCATCATGAAAAATCACTACATCTAGCTGCCCAGACACTCAAAACCAGGCTCAGCCAAGTTGACACATACCCTTAACTACCACAGTCACTCAACCTCTCTGGGCCTTAGTTGTCTCATATAAACTTCAAGGATTAGCGTAGGTGACCCCTAGGTCCTTTTCCAGCTTTAACATCCTGTGACTTCTGAGTGCTTTTTATTAATCTTAAAACAACATGATCAAATGGGATAGAGAACATCTAATCTCAGCTAAGCTGCCTATGGATTGAGTGACCTTGGGAAAGTCACTCTAAAAATACCTACCTCAGAGATGCACAGATGTATATGTGGGCACTTATTATATAATAAAGAAGGCGTTACACATTGAGAGGGAAAGTGTAAATTGTATGTGGATGATATTGGGAAAACTGAATCACTGAAAAGTGAGGAAAATGAAACTGTCTCCACCTAAGGTCACTAGATGTACTAAATTTAATGTGAAAGATTAAATGTAAAGTTATAGAGGAAAACTCAAGAGAGTAGCTTTGTGATCTAGGGGTGACAAAGATCTTAAACAAATGTCAAAAGCATAAACCTGATAATAAATAGTTGACAGAATAGGAGACATTACAGTGTCTACAGCTAACCAGGATAAATATCCAGAATATTCAAGAACCTCTTAGAAATAAAGAAGAAAAAAATATCCACTCCAGTAGGAAGATGAGCAAAAGATATGAACAGGCATCTCCAGAGCAGAGGAAACCCTAAAGTTAACAAGCACATGAGATGCTCAAAAATCATTGGTAACAGAGAAATATAAAATGAACAGCAGTGAGATATCATTTTGTTCCTATTCCCACTGGTGTCCAGTTGATTCTGACTGGTAGCAACCCTATAGGACAGAGTAGAACTGCCCATAGGGTTTCTAAGGGTGTAAATCTTTACAGAAGCAGATTGCCACATCTTTCTCCTACAGAGAGGCTGGTGGGTTGCAACCAGTGATTAGCAGCTGAGCAGTTAACCACTGCACCACTAGGGATCCTTGTTGCCCATTAGACTGGTAAAAATTAGAACGAAAGTAATGCCAAAAGTTGGTAGGAATGTGGTACACAGAGGACCCCAAGCCGTCTTGGTGAGAGTGTGATTGGTGTTCCCATGTTGAAAGACTTCTAGCACCACTTAATAGACACATTCCCCATGGGCAGCAATTGTGCTGTCTGGGAATTTCCCACTCACGTCCACAGGGGACCTTGGGTAAGGCCACTCGCAGTAGCACTGTTTGTTGTGGTGAAGGTGGGAGGGCACCTGGGAGAGTAGGCAGTTCAACATTAGGGCAATGGGGTGATGTATACCATGGAGTACTTAGCAGCAGAGACGTATATGCCAGCAACATGGATGGATCTGAAAGGTGAAAAAGGCAGAAAACAATACAATATGTAACAATATTATTTGCAAAATTACAAATGTGTTACATTCACATGAACTAGCAATATAAATTTTAAAAGAATACATTCAGAGAATAGAATACATTATAAGATGGTTGCCTATGGAGGGCAGAAGGGAACAGGAGTAAGGTATAAGAATTAAGAGAATAAATGCATAAATAAATAAGTAAAATAAGAGAAGGGCCTGCACAGTCCTCTGATGTCTATGAACCATGAAGTGAAGAGTATGATATATGCAGCTCTCTATACCTGGGGTGTACATGTGTGTATTTGAAACTTGCCCCAGCTCTCTCATTGCAGTTTCATTAAACGTTTGTACTGGTGTTACCCTCCCTGGACTGCAAGCCCCTGTAGGTAAGAACTGAGTCTTACAAAACTGTGTACTGTTATCACTCAGAACACAACAGACAGAAGGATGAATGAGTGTGCTGTAAATATTTCACTAGATCCAAATAGTTTACTCTTGGCTGCTAATCTAAAGTGAATGCTTGAACCAACTTAGTGATGCTATAGAAGAAAGGCCTGGTGAATCTGCTTCTGGAAAGATTACAGCTGAGAAATCCCTGTGGAGCAGTTCTACTCTCTGACACATGGGGTTGCCATGGGTTAGAAATGACTCAACAGCAATGAGTTTAGATACTTCACTGGCATTTTGTGGGAACACCATGAGATAACAGGCATATATAATAAAATTAAAAAAAAACAAAACAAAACAAAAAAACTGTTGCTAACCAGAAGCCTGATGGTTCAAACCCACCAGCCACTCCTCGGAAGGAAGTTTGGGCAATCTACTTCTGTAGTGACACTGCCTTGGAAAACCAATGAGGGGTTGCTGTGAGTTGGGTCAGACTCGATGGAACATTACAACAACAGTAGGTTTATAGGAGCTCTGGTAGTGTAGTGCCTAAGGCACTTGACTGCTAACCAGAAGGATGGTGGCTCAAACCCACCACACTCCTCCAAAGGAAGGTTGGACAATCTACTTCTGTAGTGATACTGCCTCGGAAATCAAAGGAGGAGTCGCTGAATCGGGTCCAACTTGGCAAATAACAGCAACAGCAACAGAATGATCCTTAGAGTTTATCTGACCCAAATGTTAACAGACTTCTGAATTTCATAGATGAATTTAAGAAAAGGTGGGTTGACTGGCAAAATAAAAAGTTGAATTCTGGGCCAGCCCACCTAACTTTTCTTAAACCCATCTGTAGGCACAGAAACTCACCATTATCATTTCACAAAAGAAAGGACTTTTTAACATCACTGTGTAAGATAAATAGAAAGTATGATAGTTATTGAAAGAGTCATCAGGCTAGATTGAAGATATCAGAAAAAGCTCAGAGAGGCTTCTTAGAGAAGGTAATAGTTGAAGTAGACCTTGGACAATGGGGTTTTAAAATGATGGATTTTTATTTTAAATGGGTTTTTATTTTAAAATTAAAGATAGCACTTTTAATGGAATAATTCAGCTTAATAAAAAACTTTACTACATTCTCATTTTTCTCATTTCTCCATGGAAACTTCATCCTAACCAGTGAGCTAGGCTGACTTCAGAGAGTTAAACGTCTTAGCTCCTGGTAGATCTAGACCAAGTTTCTAACTAAGAAAATTGTTTCCACTCCATGCACTAAGTTCTTTTGAAAGAAGATCCAAAACTTGACTAAGTTCTTAGTGGAAAATTCCCTCTTATTTTGGCTAGCTCTGGTCACCTGGCAGATATTTAAAGAGAAAATTTCTTCTGATCTATCCAATAGCAAGAGGTGCTGTGAACTCAAGCTGGAGAGGAACTTAAGGTCATCATGCCCGAGTTCCAGACTTGTTGCTGTAACACCTTGAATAAATGAGTCACTGAAGGAAACACAATGGGGAACGGTGACAGGTATATGTGTAAATCAATGATTGGCTTTCCACCCAGGCCACAATGATAAGCTTGCCCTTTAGCCATAAACCTGACCCAGCTGTGGGCTTGTGTAAAGGGAGAGACAAGGGTTATTTCCTATTGGCACCAAGTCCATGTGGTCCTTGACCTTCCTCAAACTGTTCTTATTTGATAAATGCAAAGTACCAGAAGCCAAAAAGAATAAGGAACAACCTGCCATGACATCAACCATCTAAAGCAACATCCCTCAGAATGAGATAAGAGACAGCAATGGCACTGCAAGAAAAGCACCACAGACAGACCTGAAATTTAGAAAATGCACAAATTCAGGGTTCTCTGGAAGCACTTGGTGTGTGGAAATAAATGTCTGTCTTGTGTCATCGAGTAGATTCTGACTCATGGTGACCCTATATGTTACAGCAAAGAACTATGTGCCGTAGGATTTTCTTGGCTGTAATCTTTACAGAGCCACCCAGGAACCAGGGTAAATAAATAGCTGAGGTAATTCCTTTGATCCCCTTTGGATGTTCCAGTTCCTCCATAATTAAAAAAGTACACACAAATAGACTTTTTAAAATTGTAGTGTGTGTGTGTGTGTGTGTGTGTATGATGGTTAAGGTTATGTTCAACTTGGGAAACCATAATTTGCAGTGGTTTGGCACATATTATGTAATCATCTTTCATTTTCTAATTTGATGTGAACAGCCAATCTGTTGAAATAGAAATTCCCTTAGGGGTGTGGCTGGCATCTGACATATATGGATCTGTTCTGGCAAACTCGTGCTCTCTCTCAATCCTGCATCCAATGACTCATTATTCTATGACCTCTGGTTCTTGAGACATGAGCCTACAGTCTGCCACCTGACCTGATGTGTTGGGGTTCATCAGCCCCTGCAACCATGTGAGTCAGGAGAGGCCTTCTGCCTGATGCCTGCTTTGCCAGCCTCCACAACTGCATGACCCATTTCCTTAACAAATCACTCTTTATATATATACATTTCACTGGTATTTCTCAGCCTAAGACAGTGTGTATATATGTGTGTGTATGTATATTTAACAAGACTTGGCCTGGGATCATTCTTAGAATTTATCTGGCTCAATGTTTTCCAGTACACCATGGGCCAGATAAATATATTTTAAAAAACACATATATACACACATACACATATTTAAGTAATAAAAAAATTGGCATTTCAACATTTTTATGTGTATGATTCTGTGGCATTAATCACATTCCTAAATTTTGCAATCATCACCACAATCCATTTACAAATGTATCTATCACCCTTAATAGAAACTCAGTGCACCTGAAGCAATATTTCTTTCTCTCCCTCTCTTTCTCACTCCTAAAAATCCTGAATAGAATACACTTTGGTCTCTATACATTTGCCTATTTTAGGTAATTCATATAAGTGAGACAAACACTACTTGTCCTTTTGTAACTGCCTTATTTTACTTAATAAAATGTTTTCAAGTTTCATCCATGTTGTAGTATATATCAGGACTTTGTTTCTTTTTGTGGCAGAGAAATACACCACCAAACAGACTTTTAAGTATTTTCCATATTTCTGACACATCCTGTTGAGGCTTAAGACAGTGAAACTCACAGCAGCAAAATTAATGGCATTGTAGCTGTTTGCTATCATTCTAACAGCCCCTCTAGTTACAAGCTCTGCAAAGGAAGGTAGCCAACAACTTCGAATTCATGGAAACTCTGATAGGACCAAACAAAACTTTTATAAGGAAGCACCATGAACTCAGAGGAGCTCTGGTAGTGTAGTGCCTAAGGCATTAAACTGTTAACCAGAAGGGTGGCAGTTCAAATCCACCAACCACTCCTCACAAGGAAGGTTGGGCAATCTACTTTCATAGTGATACCACCTTGGAAACCCAAGGAGGGGTCACTATGAGTCGGATCTGACTCGATGGCAGTGTGTGTTATGAACTCAGAGGGAGACATAGGCAGGCACATGCACACTCATCCCCTGCCTCCCACTCATGTGTGAACTCCTACCTACAGAAACTACATGGAGAGAGGCAAAGACAAAGTTCAATTCATTAGTAGAAAGAAAAGCAATGATTTTGCTTTTGCTTTATTCAGGTTGACTCTATATATTTAGAAATTTTTAAGGGGAATAATGTACATTTCCAAATTTAAAATAAGACTCAGAGAATGAATCTTCAAAAGCTTCAGTAGTGGAGGTAAATGACCAATTAGTAAGGAATTTATTTCAAGAGGGGTAGGGGAACATTGTAGTGAATGAAGGCATGCAAGCCAGTGTGGACTCAGAGGCCCTGAATTAGTAAGAATCTCTAGGAGCCACCTCTCCTTCCTTCTACCTTGGTTTTCTGGAAGCCAAGGATAATCTATTATAACCTAATAGCTTTCTTGTCTCCATGCTCTTTTCCCTTCAATTCTCCCAGAAGATTTGTGTCAAAAAAATTACCCTAAGTACAGTCCTAAAATAAAACTCAGAATTTTTCAAAATTTCCCTCTTGTTGACAATAAAATTCAGACTTCTTAGTTTACATTTCAAAACTCTTCCCACTCCCCAAATTTGGTCCCAATTTACTTTTCTAGCTTAATACATCATTCTTTATGCTTTTGTTACACTACCTGCTCCCTAGTGCCTAAAGGGGTCTCATGTTTGCCCCTAGCATCTCTTTACTCATGCTCTTCCTTCTTGATGAATGCTCCCCTGAGGAGCCCTGGTGGCACAGTGGATAAAGTGCTATGCTGCTAACTGAGAGGTCAGCAGTTTGACCCACCACCTGCTCCATAGGAGAAAGATGAGGCAACCTGCTTCTATGAAGATGACAGCCTTGGAAACCATATAGGGCAGTTCTACCTTATCCTACAAGATCCCTGTGAGTTGGAATTGACTCAGCAGAAGTGGGTTTGTTGGTGGCCCATGAGCTCTAAGGAGTCCCTGGGTAGTGCAAATAGTTAATACGCTTGACTGCTAATTGAAAGGTTAGAAGTTCAACCCCACCCAGAGACATCTCAGAAGTAAGGGCCAAAAAGTCAGCCATTGAAAACCTTATAGAGCACAGTGTTCTACTCTCAAGTTGGAATCAACTAGATGGCAACTGGCTTGGTTGCCCATGAGCACCAGCTCTTCTGTGGAGTTCTTGTCCATCTAGTGCAACTACTTCCTTCTCTAAGAAGCCTTATCTAATAACCTCAATCTATCCTGATGGCTCTTTTAATTTGTACCAAACCAAACCAAACCAAACTCACTGCCATCCAGTTGATTCTGACTCATCGCAACCCTCATTGGGTTTCCGAGGCTGTAAATCTTTATGGAAGTAGATTGCTCCATCTTCTTTCTGCAGAGCAGCTCGTGGGTTTGAACTGCTGACTTCTTGGTTGGCAGCCAAGTGCCTTATCCACTATGCCTTCAGAGCTTCTTACTTTACATTTATCTCACATTATTGATCACCCACCTCTTTGAATTATAAGCAAGGTAACTTTGTCTATTATCTCTTCTACTGGGTTGGAAACTCCTTGACCAGGCCTTTCATATTTGTCTTTCTTTTTTTTTTCTTTCATAGTTTTTATTGTGGAAAATAGCACACAGATGCAAAAGTGCATAAATCTTAAATAAACTGCTTCTTAAAGATTTACAAAGAGAACATCAAATAATCAGCATCTGCAGTGTAGTAAATTACCTGGTATGGCTTTTCTAGCCATAAGTCCTTGTAAACTCTGTAGTGGAATTTGCCATGAGCAACTGAGTAGCTCCTGATTGTTAAAGTTATCCACCTGGGGTATTTCTGTTGAGTGTAGCACCAAATAATTTTCTGGGAAGTTTGCTCTCTCTCAGGTGTATAGAATTCTGATGTTGGGATTGGGTAGTTCGGTCATTCTGCCAGGCTCAGAAAGGAGTCCTTCTAGAGGCAGAACAAGTCTCTCTGACTGCTGGCTGAGAAAGATGTGCTACTGAGAGAAACATGCTCCTGAGAGACACACATTGCTGAGAGAGAGGCACAAGAGACATGCATTGCTGAGAGAGATACTGAGAGACACACACTGCTGGGAGAGAGATTGTGAGAGACTGTTGGCTGAGAGACAGTGGGCTGAGAGAGACTGAGCATATTCCTGAGCTTCAATTGTAACCTCTTGCTTCCCTAATAAATCCCATAATCTGTGAGCTCTGTGTGGCCAGTGCAGCAAAATATTAAACCCAGCAGAGGGGTGATGGCTGCTGCAGGAGGAACGGTTGGTGTCAGGGTTGATGAAAGGGCTGGAGGGAGGCAGCATGTCTGGCCTCACAGGAATAGGCCTTGAGCTATTGATGGTGATTCTGTCTTCCTCTTGTGGGGTTAGAGGAGGTCAGAAAATGGTGCCCCCCCACCCCCCGCCTCTTTGGCAGCATCTCATTCTAGAAAGAAAACATTACCAATTCCTCAGAAACCCCCTCCTACCCCCCTCCACCGTTTTCTCTTTCCTCTCTTTCTTAGCACCAGACACAGAGTCTCCAGTTTAGCAAGTGGGCCATAAATGTTTACAGAATAAATGAATAGACAATGAGGTAGGTGGAGTCTAAGGGAACATTACCTGGATTTGTTATCAACACTGAAAACCAAGCCAAACTATTGCCATTGAGTAGATCCAGACCCATAGCACCCTTTTAAGACAGAGTAGAACTGCCCCTATAGGCTTTCCAAAGCAAGAAGCAGTGGCAGACAGGGCTGGCAAGAACAGGTAGGGGGAAGCCCAGAAGTGAGTAGAGCAGTTGGAACAGCTAAGGAAGATGAACTTGTCTGTTGGTTTGTCATACTGTGGTGGCTTACATGTTGCTGTGAGACTGGAGGCTGTGCCAGCAGGGATGCCCATGGTGGACTGGTTTTGGTGGAGCTTCCAGATTGAGACAGACTCAGAAGAAGAAAAAGGCCATCCACTCCTCAAAGAATTGGCCAGTGAAAACATCATGAATAGTAGTGAAACACCGTCTGATATATTATTGGAAAATTTTATGAATAGCCTTGAAACATTGTCTGAAACAGTGCCAGAAGATGAGCCCCTCAGGTTGGAAGGCACACAAAATATGACTGGGAAAGAACTGCCTCATCAGAGTAGAACCTACCTTAATGATATGGATAGAGTAGAGCTTTTGGGCCTTCCATTAGCTGAAGTGGCACAAGTCAATATGAGAAGAAACAGCTGCAAACATCCATTGATAATTGGGACATGGAATGTATGAAGTATGAATCTAGGAAAGTTTGAAATTATCAAAAATGAAATGGAATGCATAAAGATTGATATCCTAGGCATTAGTGAGTTGAAATGGACCAGTTTGGGCCATTTGGAATCAGATAACCATAAGATCTACTGTGCTGGAAATGACAAATTGAAGAGTGATGATGTGGCATTCATTGTCACAAAGAATGTTTCAAGATCTAGCCTGAAGTACAATGCTGTCAGTGGAGAATAATATCCATATGCTTACAAGAAAAGCCAGTTAATACTACTATTATTCAAATTTTTGTACCAACCACCAAAGCCAAAGATGAGGAAATTGAAGATTTTTACCAACTTTGAAGTCTGAAATTTACCAAACATACAATCAAGATGTGCTGATTATCACTGGTGACTGGAATGAAAAAGTTGGAAACAAAGAAGAATCACAGGTAGTTGGAAAACTTGGTCTTTGAGATAGAAATAATGCTGGAGAACGAATGATAGAATTTTGCAAGATCAAAGACTCATTCATTGCAAATACCTATTTGTAATAGCACAAACAGCAGCTATACTTGTGGACTTTGCCAGATGGAGTACACAGGAATCAGATTGACTACAACATTTGTGGTAAGAGGTGATGGAGAAGCTCAGTATCGTCAGTCAAAGCAAGGCCAGGAGCTGATTGTGGAACAGACAATCAACTGCTCATTTGCAAGTTCAAGTTGAAGCTGAAGACAACTAAAACAAGTTCACAAGAACCAAAATATGACCTCGATTATATCTTTCCTGAATTTAGACACCATCTAAAGAATAGATTTGATGCATTGAACACCAATAACAGAGGAATTGTGGGATGACATCAAGAATCTCATCCATGAAGAAAGCAAAAGGTCATTAAAAAGACAGAAAAGGAAGAAAAGATCAAAATGAATGTCAGAAGGGACTCTGAAACTTGACCTTGAATGGAGAGTAGCTAAAGCAAACGGAAGAAATAACAAGATAAAAGATGATAAATGGATGAAATGACAGAAGATGTCAAAGGGCAGCTTGAGAAGACAAAGTCAATTATTATGATGAAATGTGCAAAGACATGGAGTTGGAAAAGCCAAAAGGAAAGAACACACTTGGCATTTCTAAAGCTGAAAGAACTGAAGGGGAAATTTAAGGCTTGAGCTGCAATATTGAAAGATTCTATGGGCAATATATTGAATGAAATATCAAAAGAAGGAAGGAATACACAGAGTTACTGTACCAAAAAGAACTGGTGGATATTCATCCATTTCAGGAGGTGGCATATGACCAAGAACCAATGGTATTGAAGGAAGAAGTCAAAGCTTCACTGAGGGAAGTGATGAAAAACAAGGCTCCAAGAATTGATGGGATACCCATTGAAATGTTTCAACAAATGGACCCACACTAGAGGCTCTCACTCAGCTATGCCAGAAGATTTGGAAGACAACTGCCTGGCCAATTGAGTAGAAAAGATCCATATTTATACCCATTCCAAAGAAAGGCGATCCCACAGAATGTGGAAATTTATCGAACAATATCATTAGTATCACACGCAAGTAAGATCTTAAGATAATTCAAAAACAGTTGCAGCAGTATATTGACAGAATTTTCAGAGGTGCAAGCTGGATTCAGAAGAAGACATAGAAAAAGGGCTATTATAGCTGCTGTCAGATGGATCTTGGCTCAAGGCAAAGAATACCAGAAAGATGTTTACTTGTGTTTTATTGACTATGCAAAGGCATTTGATTGTGTGGGTCATGACAAATTATGGATAACATTGAGAAGAATGGGAATTCCCGAACACTTGATTGTACACATGAGGAACCTGTACCTTGAC
>NW_006921600.1:8038600-8053730 GCF_000298275.1 Orycteropus afer afer
AGAATACCAGAAAGATGTTTACTTGTGTTTTATTGACTATGCAAAGGCATTTGATTGTGTGGATCATGACAAATTTGTGGATAATATTGAGAAGAATGGGAATTCCTGGACATTTGATTGTACTCATGAGGAACCTGTACATTGATCAGGAGGCTTTTGTTCAAACAGAACAAGGGGACACTGCATGGTTTAAAATCAAGAAGGGAGTGCATGAGGGTTGTATCCTTTCACCATACTTATTCAATCTGTATGCTGAACAAATAATCTGAGAAGGTGGACTATATGAAGAAGAATGTGGCATTAGGATTGGAGGAAGAATCATTAACAACCTACATTATGCAGATGACACAACTTTGCTCACTGAAAGTGAGGATGACTTGAAATACTTGCTGATGAAGGCTGAAGACTACAGTCTGCAGTATGGATTACACCTCAATATAAAGAAAACAAAAATCCTCATGACGGGACCAATAAGCAGCAACATGATAAATGGAGAAAAGATTGAAGTTATCAAAGAATTCATATTACTTGGTTCTAAAATCAACACCAGTGGAAGGAGCAGTCAAGATATCAGACGTTGTATAGCATTGGGCAAATCTGCTGCCCTCTTTCAAGTGCTGAAGAGCAAAGATGTTTCCTTGAAGACTAAGGTGCGCTTGACACAAGCCATGGTATTTTTAATTGTCTTATATACATGTGAAAGCCGGACAATGAAAAGGAAGACCGAAGAAGAGTTGATGCTTTTGAGTGGTGGTGTTGGTGAAGAATGCTGAAAATACCATGGACTCTAAAAGAACCAACAAATCTGTCCTGGAGGAAGTGCTTCTGGAATGCTCCTTGGAAGCGAGAATGGCCAGACTTCATCTCACCTACTTTGGTCATGTTGTAAGAAGTGACCATTCCCTGGAGAAGGATATCACACTTGGCAAAACTGAAGGACAATGAAAAAGGGGAAGGCCCTCAACAAGATGGATTGACACAGTAGCTGTAATGATGGGCTCAGGTATAGTAAATATCATGGGGCTGGCACAGGACTGGGCAGTGTTTCATTCTGCTGTACATGAGATCTCTATGAGTCGGAGATGACTCAACAGCTCCTAATAACAACAACAACAAATCTTTATGGAAGTGGACTGCCTCATCTTTCTCCCCATAGGACACCTGGTGGGTTCCAATTGCTGACCTTTTGGTTAGCTGCTGAATGCATTAACTGCTTTGCCACCAGAGCTCCTTTATCACTGGAAATCCATTCCCCTTCCAATGGTGGGTCAGAAGTTTCTTCACATAAGAAAGGTACATATCTGTAAGCACAGTTCTTATTTAAAGAGCACCTACAGATAGGATAAGAGCTAAAAAACTGTGGTACCAAAACACACTGGTACAGTGGTTAAGGCATTTGGCTGCTAAACAGAAGGTCAGTGGTTTGTAAACCCATCAGCTGCTCTGCATAAGAAAGATGAAGCAGTCTGCTTCTGTAAAGATTTATAGCCTTGGAAACCCTATGGGGTGGCTACGAGTCGAAATCAACTTGATGGCAGTAAGTTTGTTTTTCTGTGTTTACAGAGTGCAAAGGAATGCAAATAGTTGTAGGGAAAATAATTACTGTCTTCTTGTTGTTATGTGCTGTCGAGTCGGACTCAACTTATAGCAACCCCTCCTTGGGTATCCGAGGCAGTATCACTACAGCAGATTGCCCAACCTTCCTTCCGAGGAGTGGCTGGTGTGCTCAGCCGCTAACCAAAAGGTTAGAAATTCAAGTCTATCCAGAGCTTCTATGGAAGAAAGACCCAGCAATCTACTTCCGAGAAGTCAGCCATTGAAAACTCCATGGAGCATAGTTCTACTCTGACACACATGGAGCCACTATGAGTCAGAATCAACTGGATGGCTTTTTTTTTTTTTTTTTTCCCCAGAGCAGGGAACACTCAGCACCATGTGATCAAAATCCCAAGCAAGGAAAGGCACTACTTTGCTAACTTGTATTTTGAGAGTCAGGAGGTGGGTACAAATATTTTGTGGTGTCCTTTGGGGGTTCTTACAGAGATGTAGCAGAAGTCTACCAGACAGTTGATTCTTGGGAAGTATGTCAGGGAAAGTTTCAGACTGAAATTATGTAAAGTCAGGAGCATGAGTTTGGATCTGAGTTTTTGGATTTCTCAGAAGTCTGGACGTGGAAGGGTTTCTCTAGTGATCTGAGGGTAACAGAACCAGGGAAAATCACGGCCTTTAATGCCATGTTGGTGCTGTGACCAGTCACCTTTTCAATGTTTATGTTTTATTTTTATCTCTGTATTAGAGAGGCATTATTTGTGCACAGGCTGTTAAAAAACAGTTCTGAGGGAAACACACTTCCAGCTGTTTCCTCCTGTTTTCCATCTGCTGCATTTACTCGTCTTTGTATGCATTTAACTGTTGCTTGTTGGTGTAATTGGTATTATCTGAGGACAGGGAAAAAATTCCCTAAGGGTGGGTTATGAGTTCAATTGATCTGAAAGAGACTGTCTTGGTTCTCTCTAATAAACATTAAACTCTGAAGTGGCGCCATTAAGTAAACACCAAGTAACTAAGTTTTAAGAGTTAACTACCTTCCATTATATCATCAGCTACTCTTTTTCCTATTTAATGTTAAATATGTAAATCCTCAATTTATCTGGAATTACTTAGTGAAAGGCTGATGTGTGAGTGTGGCAGATTATAATATTCCATCGCCTCCCGTGATCCTCTTTACCTCTTATTCTTTTCATAGCAGATCAAAAAAAGCTGTGTGCGTACCACAAGAATATATTATTTTAAGAGACTTGGACTTAGAAATTGATTTCCTTGATGAGAAAAAGAAAAGTCTCCTTCTGACCCAGAGGGTCACTTTATAATCCTGTCACTGTACATCAAAAAGAATTTTTCCTCCCTTTTAGGAGAAGATGAGAATATTTCTGAAAAGGAATTAATTTTTCAACTACAGCAAAAATGGTGACTTGCAGACTTAGCTGGTGTGAGAAGAGTGGTTCTATTCAGAATACATCTCTTGTGATTAGTAGAACAAGCTCATGATGTATTTTAAGGTCGAGAGTTTTACATGATGGTTGGGATTTGTACCATGGGAGGGAACTGATATTATATTTTACTGATGAATATAAGACTTAAACTAGAGTCATTTTTTTTTTAAATGTAAAGGGATTTCACTGCTTTCAAATATATCATAATGATAATTGATTTGCATGGGGCGTACTCCTCATATGTGGATTTATGTTAATAGGCTATTAAACAGCACGTGATTTTCATCATCATTTTGATTGGCACTCATGTCACCATTTTGTTTGTATTTAAGAAATGCCTGTACCCTGTCTAGAAGCTCCGTGGTCTAGTGTTTAACATGCTCAGGTGCTAACCAAAATGTCAGTGGTTCAAACCCAGAAGCCACTCTGTGGGTGAATGATGAGGCAGTCTGCTTCTGTAAAGATTTACAGCCTTGGAAACCAGATGGAGCCATTCTACTCTCCCCTGAAGCATTGCTATGAGTCGGAATAGAGTCAATGGCAGTGAGTTTGTTTTGTTGCCTGTTCTTGAATTACTTGCCCAGATATAGCAGTGGTTCTCAATCCTGCTATCCATTTGAATCACCTGGACAGTTTTATCAAATACTGATGCCCAGCTATGCTTTAGGAAATTTTAATTTGGTTGGTCTGGAGTCTGGGCCTCCTAGTTTTCAGAAGCTCCTCAACGTGATTTCAGTATGCAGACAAAATTGAGAACTACTGAACTATAGTATATTCCACGTGACAGACTACTATGATTACATATCTGTTACACAGCACTAACATTTTCATCTCTATAGTGCACCATTTAGTTTGAAAATCAATCAAACCAGTTGCCATTGAGTAAATTCTGATTTATGGTGACCCCATACGTGTTAGAGTAGAACTGTGCTCCATAGGATTTTTAAGGGGTGATTTTTTGGAAGTAGGTAGCCAGGCCTTTTTCCCAAGATGCTTCTGGGTAGATTTGAAGCTTCAACCTTTCATTTAAATTGCTTATATAAAAATGTTTGGCAGAAGAGTTTTTACTTGAATCCCTCAAATAAAAATTTTTACTGTCCATTTTGCTGATGGATAGAGAGGTTTAGAAAATTTAAACATCAATTCAGGAAATCTATCTGTCTGTCTGTTTGTGTAGCTATCCACCTATGTATACTAAAAATTGGACCAATGTGTGGTGGGATGATAGAAAAATAATGGATCTTAAGGTTCCTCTTAAGGGCCTTTGTAGGTTAAGGCATTTGACTGCTAACCAAAAAGGTCAGGGTTTGAACCCATCAGCAGCTCCATGTAAGAAAGATAAGGCAGTCTGCTTCTGTAAAGGTTTACAGCCTTGGAAACCCAATGGGGGTTGCTCTGAGTTGGAATCAACTCGATGGCTGTGAGTTTTTGAGTTGGAAGCCTCTCCTTGCCTGTTCCTTCCAGCCCCATCCAAAATTGTCTCTGCACAAAAGCCAGTTCCACTATTTCTAATTCACATCTTAGTTTTAAGTTTATCACATTGGTGGGTTATCTTTAAAAGTTGTTTGATTGCTGAAGAGACAACACTTTAAGTTCCTTGTGCCCTAGTTGGGGAGTGTGCCAGATTCTTACGCACACAAGGTCATGGAGAAAAGAGTGACAAGACAGGAGGGATTCATGACTCATGCAGTCACACAGGGCCTGGTTTTATGCTCTGCTGTCACCATCTTAAAATTCTTGATAGTTTTTAATGAGGCCCACATTTTCATTTTGAACTAAAAAAAAAAAAAAAAAAGTAAGCCTATTGCCATCAAGTCAGCTCTGCAAATCGTACATATGGTCTTGGGCATGGCCTCTGAAGATAATTGCCCATTGTTCTCCAGTGTGGTCTCTGCCAAGGACTGAATGGTTGGAGACAAGTGTTAAACATGTATGAAACCTATGGAAGGACTAAAGCCAATGTTGCTGTAAGTGGCTAGGGATGGGGGGCTTGGAGAAATACCCATGATTACCTTGGACCCTTAGGAGGGCATATTTAATTCCTGTCTATTCCACAATGACATTGTGGACAATCACTCAGTTATAAGTATTTACTAAGTGCTGACTATATGCCAGTACCTGGGGTAAGGGAGGAGTATAATAGTAAGCTGTCATGGACCATACACAGGAAGAGGAAAACAGTCAGTTATAATTCCATGTGGAAAATGCTATGCATGGATGCATATGGTGCTATGGGAGCACAATGGCATCAAACTCAACCTGCCATTGTCATGGGAGGCGGGATGTTAAGGTATGATTAAACAACAATCAAGAATTAGCCATGTGAAAGGAGGGACTGGAGTATCCTAGACAGAGGGAACAGCATGTGCAAAGGCACAAGGACATGAGGGAGAAAACCATGTCTTAGAGGAAATAAAATGAAGTTCAGTGTGACTGAAAATGCCAGGAAGAGGGAGCAGTGTTAAGAGGTTACAATGGACAGGAAGATAGGGACAAGGTCACAAAGAAGCCAAGAAATCATAGAAAATTAACTTAGTGACCATTAGATTAGATTGCAGAGCTAAGGGCTTTGCATGTCCTGTGTCATTTCATCCTTACAACAACCTTATGGGTAAGTCCAATTTTTAGCTTAATTTCATCAAGAAGGTAACTGAGATTTAGATTAGTAACTTGTCCACATTAATACCACATAGCTGATATATTGTAGAATTATGATTGCAGTGTGCCTCTTCACTAGGCTTGAGTCTTAAATCATTTTATCATATAGTTAAAAAATGTGGACTATATCCTTAGGGAAATGGTAAACTGTTAAAAGGTTTTAAGCAGGCAGGGGACACAAAGAACTTTGCATTTCAGAAAGACAACCCTAGCTGCTAAATGGAGAATTGCTTTGAGGAGCAAAAGTGGGACAGTAGGGCAGAGGATCGCCTGCTTCATTGCCATGTTTAGGTAGATGAAAGACTAAATGATCCTGAACAGAGAGTTGTTTGTCCTCTTCATGAGACCTTCCAGGGACAAAGACCTCTTAGCATGAGACACAAAAGTACTGCATGGTTCCATTGAATTCTCCAAAGTTTTTTCTTAGGAATTACTCACAGTCTGATTTCTGTCTACAATGGTAGATCCACAAGGGGACTGGGCAAGTTTTTTAAACATTGCATGTCCTGGAAGCTTCCAAAAAGCCACATCAGATTTAAGATTAATTTCTAACTTAGTGAAATTGATTTCTCCCTTGCACTCCTATGACTAGACTCACACTGTTGTTGTTATGTGCCGTTGAGTCAAACCCGACTCATAGCGACCCCTCCTTGGGTAGCCTCTATTAATTCCCGGGACCATTCTCCCAAGTCTCCTAAGGGTTAGTGCTGTACTATATTGTTTAGTTCTCTCTGTTGAATATTCCATTACCTACTAAAACTATTCAACACCTAAACCCGTTGTTGTCGAGTCTATTCTGACTCATAGTGACGTTGTAGGATACAGGAAAACTGCCTGATATGGTTAACAACATTGTAATCTTTATGAAAGCAGATTGCCACACCTTTTTTTCTGGGGAAGGGCTGGTGGGTTCAAACCACTGACCTTTTGGTTAGCAGCCAAATGTTTAAACCCTATGCCACCAGGTCTCCTTCTTTTCAACTCAGTAAGGGCTTAAAACATGTTGCAGAGTGATACTTCACTGAAACTCTCATAAGTCTAAGTTTCTAAATGTGATTCTAGGCGTGGGCTGGGTTTAAAATTCTCTACTTTTATGATTTTATGACCTGTTATATTATTGCACAGTCCCTGGGTGATGCAAATGGTTAATGTACTTGGCTGCTAAATGACAGGTGGGTGGTTCGAGTCCAATCAGAGACAGTCACTGCTGAAGAAACTCCAGGTGATCCTTTTTCCAAAACCAGCCCTTGGGAACCCTATAGAGCACAGTTCTACTCTGCACACATGGGAGTGCCATGAATCAGAATCAACTGGATAGTGACTATAATAATTAAGGTTGTGTGTCAACTTGGTTGGGCCATAATTTTGAGTGACATAGCAGCTGGATGTGGTTATTCTCCATGACGAGACTGAATGTAGTGTAATCAACTCCATGGGGAATCTGCTATGAGACATTAATCAGTAGAAGAGGAGTTGCCTTCAGGGTGTGGCCTGCTTCCAGTATATAAGGAAAAACTTTGAGGAAGGTCTCTAGCTTGTTGGCACATTTTGTATTCTGCATTTGGCTGAGTCTTCTTTTCCAACTCCTAGATTTGAACCAGTGGTCTGCCAGGTTGCCTGTTGATATTTAGCCATTTTGCCTACAAACCTTGGGTTCATCAGCCTCAGCAACCAACAGCTGCCTGAGTTAGGAGACGTATCCAGCTCCAATAGGTCTGGAACAAGAGGCAGAACTAAGCCCAAGGTTGAGGGGCCTTCACCTAGTTCCTAGAGCCAGAGTTCTGAATTCAGACTTCTAGCCTCCTAAAAAGTAAGATAATAAATTTCTGTTTGTTAAAGCCATCTCCACTTGTGATATTTCTGTTATAGCAGTACTAGAGAACCCAGACAATAACAGCTTCTTTTTTCTGTTTGTTTGTTTGTTTTAAAATATATTATTGTAGAGGAAAGATTTACTGGAACTGGTTTCATAGGAAAATACAAGCCACATGGTCCCAATTAAATTCTGAAGAGCTAGCCTTAAAGAACCAGTTCCCCTTACCCTCAGGGATGTTCAGCGACTCTGAGGCTCCTTGTATCAGTTAACTGACTATTGTTTTGCCATGCATCTTCCTCTGGACCATCTTTTGGAATCTGAAAGAGTCAAAATAACCCAAACTAGTCACTTTAATTTCAAATTGGATAAAGTTTGGGGAGGCAGAGTACTGAAACCCAAGGCTGGAAATGAAATTTTCAGTTTGTCTGTGGTCTTCTTGCCCACTGTAGAGAATCAGTGGTATATTGTAGGTCAATATATGTAAAATAAATAAAATGATCCCAAATAGTAGTTTTCATTGTAAAAATATTAAGTTCTTACAAGGCCTCACACAATTAGTAAAAATAAATAAACACATAAAAAATAAAACAAAAGTCAACTAAAGGACTCTTCATAATCTTGCCCTTCTCTTGATTTCTGTTTTTCACACAAGGTGTTCTCATAGGGCACTTTCTTTCAAAACCTCCTTGCATGATTCTCTAACCGCCATACCCAATCTCTTCCTCTCAATTGTCTTTCTATCTCTGAGTCCTCATAAAACTGACATCCTCACATTTCATCTTCCCAGGAAATATCATAACTGGTTGAAGTCTCAAGAGTCTTTGACCTCAAGACTTTCAGTCTCCATTTCATCATCTATAAAAATAGTGAGTAAATATCAATAAACTCCTACCACTTGTCTCTGTGTTGTACTGTGGTGGTTAGTGTGTTGCTGTGATGCTGGAAGCTATGCCACTAATATTTCAAACATCAGTGGGATTGCTCATGGTGGACAGGTTTCAGTGGAGTTTCTAGACTAAGACAGACTAGCAAGAAAAGCTTGGTGATCTTCTTCCAAAAATTAGGCAATGAAAACTTTATGAATCACAACAGAACATTGTCCAACTACTTGCTTTGGACCCATCATCAGGAGAGATCAATTGCTGTAGGAGGACATCTTTTTTGGTGAAGTGGAGGGTCAGTGAGGGTGAGGAGAGATGGATTGGCACAATAGCACCAACAATGATTATGAAGATGACACAGGACCAGACAATGTTTTGTTCTGTTTTAAATAAAGTTGGAGTATCTTGACAGAAGCTAACAATAATACCAACACAGAAGGTTTGTTGGAGTCTAAATGAGACAATGTATTTGGAGTAATTGTTTTTTTTAGGTTACCTGCTAGTAGCCTTCATTTCCTTCCCAAGTGAGACCTCAGCTCAAGTGGCTTGCCCAGTAAAACATTCCGCTCAAATCTGACCATCAATTTCCATGAACTCCACTAACAAGACCCCTCCTAACTCTCTGTCCCTTCAGGAATCAGAGGCCATATGGTAACGTTTGGATTTGGAGATGGTTTGCTCCTACTCATAGGTTTGTCATATGGCTGTGTCAGATGATGGCTGCTGGAGGCAGAAGCCAAGTCTAATAATTACTTTTGAACATCCTACAATGTCTATTACAGGGGTTTGTGCATGAAAAGGCAGTCACACATGTAGCATTCACCATTGGGTGGAAAGGGCACATAAAACATGGAGGAAATAGGGCAGTATTCTACCATTAATGTTGTTGTTGTTGTTATGTGCCATCGAGTCAGCCCTGACTCATAGCGACCCCTCCTTGGGTTTCCGAGGCAGTATCACTACAGAAGTAGGATTGCCCAACCTTCCTTCCGAGGAGTGGCTGGTGGGTTTGAACCACCAGCCTTCTGGTTAGCAGTCAAGTGCCTTAGCCACTATGCTACCAGAGCTCCCACCATTAATGTTAGTGAAATAAAAATTTTCCTGAATTCCTTAAAATTTTTATTTCATGCTTATAAGGAGCTCTGGTACTATAGTGCCTAAGACATTTAACTGCTAACCAGAAGGCTGGGAGTTCAAACCCACCAGCCACTCTTCGGAAGAAAGATTGGGCAGTCTACCTCCATAGAGATATCACCTCAGAAACCCAAGAAGGGGTCTCTATGATTTGGTCCCAACTCTGTGGCAGTGAGTTTGTTTTTTTGGTTTTTTTTCCCCCTTCATTCAGGGACAGTAACTGTGCCCATGGCTTTTTATTTATCACTGTTATCAAGGTTAATGTATCACCATTATCAAGTTCCCCAAAAGTTTGTTGAAATACAAGTTCACTATACTTTGTCCCAGAAGAGGCACGTGTGGTTACACTTGATTTTTACAGAAGAGTCCTCAGCAAATCTCTCAGGATGTGGGACTCTCATTAATTCCAAAACAGATATTGCAAATATTTCTTTTCTTTTTTCTGTGTGGGCATAATTCTATTGGAGCAGAGAAATCAAAGAAGAGAGAAGAGCAGGAGAATGTAAATGTATCACCATAGTGGAACCCTTGAAACTATGGTCCTTAGACACTCCTCAAGCCTTGAACTAAAGCTATCCCTGGTGATCAACTTTCAGTCAAATAATGGACAGGCCTATGAGGTGAATAATGACAGCAAGGAGGAATGTACTCCCCAGTATAATCAACCATATGAGACCAAAAGGTAAGTATTTGCCCAAAATCAAAGCTCAGAAGGCAGGAAGAGGCAGTAAAGAAGGATGAATGGAAATGGAGGACCCCAGGAAGAAGTGGGAAGAGTGGTATTACATTGAGGGACTGTAACCCATGTCACAAAACAAAGTGTACATGAATTGTTCAATGGAAAGCTAATTTACTCTGTACATTTTCACCCAAACCACAATTACAATAAAATAGTAAAATAAACTGTATCACCAGCCAAGAGTTACAGAAACAATAATCACAATCACACAACAACAGCCAACAGTTACAGAAACAATAATCACAGTCACACAAATAGTATTATTAGGAAGTAGTATTGTTTTAATAAAAAGAGCTCTGGTGGCACTGTGGTTAAATGCAAGACTTCTAATTGAAAAGTGGGCAGTTTGAACCCACCCAGAAACTCCTCCAGAGAAAAGAGCTGGCATTCTGCTTCCATAAAGATGACAGCCTAGGAAACCCAATGGGGTAGTTCTACTCTGTTATATAAAGTTGCTATAAGAAGAAAAATGGCGTCTTTCCCATAGCGCACATGTTAGTTCCCTTCAGCATCTCAGTGCCTGAAAACCTAGGTGCAGCAGTTTGAAGTGGGGATTCTGAAGCTCTGAACAGCTCATTAAGTCACAGTACACCAAACTCAGGGGAGTAGGATTAGAAAGGAGAAAGGGGCAGTGCAACAGATGAACCTGCTGTGTGGAACAATGAACAACTGGTGAGATGGGGCATGGGAGGGCTCCCTGGGGCAGTGGAGAGAACACACCAGAGGACCACAGGTCCATGGATCTACTGTCAGCACCTGCTTTTATTGGTAAACCTGGGACTGCTGGGAGGGAGCAGAGACCACTCTGGCTCTGGGTGCCACAGAGTCAGGAGCTGAGAGGAGAATTACAGGTCACAAGTGGATAGGCCCTGGGATGAATTCCCATCACAGATTGGGGCAGTTATTCTAAGTCAGCTTTTTGGCATGGAGGGGCCTGGAGAGCAGGGTTTTTGTGGCTGTGGTTCTGGTGGAAAGTGGTGTTCCCCTAAATATTGGAGTCTTTGCTGATCTTGAGCTGTGGGCCAGTGAGTAATAGTATAACATCATCATTAACAGCCTGCTCAAAGCCCTAGAAACTGCTCCTGGCCTCTTGGAGCTTTTTCTTTATTTTTTCTCTCCTTGCTTCCCCCTTTCTCCATCTCTACCCTGCCTCATCCAATAGAAAAACCACATTAAGCCACTTTAACACTTGCCAGCTCTAATCCTAAACTCCCTTCACAACAAACAGAGACCTGCATCCACATTCCACACAGTGATTCCATCATCACAAAGAAAACTGCAGAACAATCCAGTATACCTGAATTAATAACCAGGGGGAGGGGGCGGATCAAAAAACACCAGCTCCACTTTTTAAAAAATATTAAATCATGAAACCAAGACAAAACAAATCAATGCATACATAACAGTTAAAGACAACTTCAAAATGTCTAGGAAACAACAGGCAACTTCAAATCAAACAAAAAAACAGGATAAGACAATAGAAATAAAATCCAAAACAAAAGTCTCATTAAACATGGAGGAAAAGGAGGCAATAGAATTATCTGAGAAGGAATTTAGAAGGCATGTTTATAGAACTCTACAAGAGCTTAAGGAAACCCCAAACAGAAGCAAAAAGAACACAGATAGTACCCTGGAAGGACTCAGGAAAATCATTTAAGAACAAAATAAGAAGATGAATACACAATCAGAACTCATACAAAAACAGCAGCTAGAAATCCAGAATATGAATGCGAGAATTACAGAATTACACAACACAGAGGAAGCACAAAAGAACAGGCTAGAACTGGCTGAAGAACATATTTCCTAAATAGAAGATAAATCCCTGGACACCTGTATGGCAGCCTGTATGAAGAAAAATCAGAACAAAGATTTAAAAGAAATGAAGAGAACCTAAGAGTTATATGGGATGACATGAAAAGAAACAACATATGACTCATTGGAATTTCAGAACAAGAAGAGATGGAAAAAAAAAAAAAAAAAAAAACACTGAGAAAATTGTAGAAGACCTACTAACAGAAAACTTCCCCCATATCATTAAGGAAGAAAAGATATTTGTCTAAGAAGCTCAAAATATCCCATACAGGATAGATCCCAAGAGAAAAACACTGAGGCATATCATAATCAAACTCTCCAAAACCAAAGACAAAAAAAGAATCTTATGAGCGAATATAGTTAAAATAATCAAACAGTTAGGCTGAGCTCTGATTACTCAGCAGAAACCATGCAGGCAAGAAGGCAATGGGATGGTATATATAAAACACTGAGGGAAAGAACTTCCAACCAAGAATCCTATATCCAGCCAAATTGTCCATCAAATATGAGGGTGAAATCAAGACATTCTCAGACAAACAGAAATTAAGGGATTTTGTGAAAACCAGACCAACCCTACAAGAAATGCTTAAGGAAGTCCTTCCAATAGCAAACCCACAACAGAGAACAACAAAATCAGGACACATGACATCAACACTAAAACCAAATCAGAAAAAGATGCTCAAAAGCAGATCATGAAACATTGTACACTAAAAATCAAGGAGACCAATCTGCACACAACAGTAGCAACTAAACAAATTGAAAGAATAAAAGTTCTAGGTACAAAACTTCCAAGTGGAAAGGAAAACAGGACAATGCCCTCATAGAACAGACTGTTCTAAAAATATAGAGACAATAATTCACTCCAAGGTAACCACAAAGAAAATTAACAACATCCCTAAGCAAATACAGAAGGAAGGAAAACATATGGGTTTAGTAAGCACAAAACCAACAATAAAGAAGAAGAGAGAGGAAACACTTGACAACTAAATGAACTCAGCACAGAAGAAAAGTATATGGACCAAGGAAACTCCAACAACAAGACAAAAAAACACAACAGAATGACAGCAATCAATTCATACCTATCACTAATTACATTTAATGAATTAAATGCATCAATCAAGAGAAAGAGAGTGGAAGACTGGATAAGAAAAGAAGACCCATTGATATGCTGTCTAAATGAGACCCACCTTAGACACAAAGATAACAAATTAAGAGTTAAGGGGTGGAAAAAACATACCAAGCCAGCGGTAACCAAAAAAGAACAGGAGTGGCAATATTAATTTCTGATAAAAATAGACTTTAAGGTGCAAAATAATGTAAGAGACAAAGGACACTACATGATGCTGAAAGGGTCAATTGACAAAGAAGACATTACAACAATAAATATCTATACACCCAATGAAAGTGCTCTGAAATACATGAAGGAAATATTAATTGAATTAAAAGGGACAATAGACAACTCTACAAGAGTAGTAGGAGACTTTAACACATCACTTTCGAGGAGAGACAGATCAACTAAAGAAAAACTCAACAAATATACAGAAGAACTCGACAACACAATCAACCAACTCAACCTCATAGACATATATAGAGCATTCCATTCAACAAAAGCACAATTCACATTCTTCTCCAGTGCACATTGATCTTTCCCGAGAATAGATCATATGTTAGGATATAAAACAAGCCTCAATAAAGTCAAAAACATTGCAATACTACAAAGCAACTTCTCGGACCACAATGCTATAAAATTAGAAATCAATAGGAAGGTCAAGAAAAAAACATCAAACATGGAAGTTGAACAATACACTGCTCAAAAACTACTGGGTAATAGAAGAAATAAAAAGTGAAATTTAAAAAAATTCCTAGAAACAAATGAGAATGAAGATGCATCATACCAAAACCTATGGGATGCAGCAAAAGCAGTACTCAGAGGTCAGTTTATAGGAATAAATGCATACAACAAAGAGGAAAGAAAATCAACACTCTAACTCAACACCTCCAACAATTAGAAAAAGAACAACAAAAGAATCCCACAGTATCTAGAATTAAGGAAATAATAAAGATCAGAGAAGAAATAAATGAAATAGAAAACAAAAAGCAATAGAGAAAAATCAACAAAACAAAAACCTGATTCTTCAAAAAGATTAACAAAATCTACAAACCATTGGCAAATCTAACAAAAGAAAAGAAAGAGAAGATGCAAATTACAAGAATAGTAAATGAAAAGGGTATCATCACAACAGAACCAACTGAAATAAAAAAGATACTGACAGAACATTATGAAAAACAGGACTCCAAAAGATTTGAGAACCTAGAAGAGATGGACAAGTTTCTGGAATCACAGGGACTACCTAAACTATCCCACTCAGAGATAGAATACTCGAACAGACCCATAGCAAAGGAAGAAATTGAATAGGTCATAAAAAAAACTCCCCACAAAGAAAAGTCCTGGTCCTCATGGCTTCACTGGAGAATTTTCCCAAATTCAGGTAAGATTTGACACCTATGCTACTCAAGCTATTCCAGAACATAGAAAAAGATGGAATACTCACAAATTCATTTTATGAAGCAAGCATAACACTAATACCAAAATCAGGGAAAGACACCACTAAAAGGAAAACTACAGACCAATATCCGTAATGCACATAGATACAAAAATCTTCAACAAAATCCTAGCCAACAGAATCCAACAACATATCAAAAAATTAATACACCCTGACCAAGTGGGATTCATACCAGGTATGCAAGGATGGTTCAACATCAGAAAAACAATCAATGTAATCCACCACATAAACAAAAGAAAAGAAAAGAACCATATGATTATATCAAACGATAAAGAAAAGGCATTTGATAAAATCCAACACCCATTCCTGTTCAGAACTCTCAGCAAAATAGGGATAGAAGGGAAAATCCTCAACATAATAAAGGGCATATATGCAAAGTCAACAGCCAACATCATTATCTATTTATTTATTTATTTATCTATCTATTTATTTATTTATTATTATTGTGATTTGGGTGAAAATTTACAGAGCAAATTCAATTTCCATACAGGAGTTCACACATACTTTGTCTCATAACATTGACCACAATTTAC
>NW_006921600.1:8058778-8078371 GCF_000298275.1 Orycteropus afer afer
TTTAAGAAATGGTGCTGGCAAAACTGGATATCCACTTGTCTACAAATAAAACAAGACCCATACATCACTTCATACACAAATACGAACTCAAGTTGGATCAAAGACTTAAATGTAAAACCCAAAACTATAAAATTCATCAAAGATAAAATAGGGGCAAATCTGGGAGCCCTAATTTATGGCCTAAATAGACTATCAAGCATAACCCAGAATGCACAGGAGGCAGAACAGAAGCTAGATGACCAGGACCTTTTAAAAATTAAATTCTTATGAACATTGAAAGACTTTGTCAAAAGGGTAAAAAGAGAACCTTACAGATTGGGAGAAAATATTTGCCTATGACATATCCAACAAAGGACTTATCTCCAAAATCTATAGAAAACTTCAACATCTCAACACCAGAAAGACAAACAACCCAATTCAAAAATGGTATTGTATGAGTGATTACATGAGTTCACGATCTTTAGTCGTTGTTGTTGTTGTTATGTGCCGTCAAGTTGGACCCAACTCATAGCGACCCCTCCTTGGGTTTCCAAGGCAGTATCACTATGAAAGTAGATTGCCTCATCTTCCTGCTGAGCTTTAATCATTAGAGAGATGCAAATCAAAACAATGATGAGATATCATCTCACTCTAGCTATAATAACAAAGTTCAACAGGCAGAAAATAACAAATGCTGGCGAGGTTGGGGAGAGATTGGGACTCTTCTGCACTGCTGGTGGGATTGTAAAAAGGTACAAACATTGTGGCAAATGGTATGGCGTTTCCCTAAAAAACTAAAAATAGAAATACTACTTGAACCAGCAATTCCATTACTAGGAATATATGCTAAAGAGGTGAGAGGCAGGACACAAATAGACATAAGCATACCAATGTTTATTGCAGCACAATTCACTATAGCAAAGAGATGGAAACAACCTAAATGCCCATCAACGGATGAATGCATAACCAAATTATGGTACATTCACACAATGGAATACTACGCTACATTAAAGAACAATGAAGGATATGCGAATCATCCCCCAACGTGAATGAGCCTGGAGGACACTATGCTGAGTGAAATAAGTCAATCACAGAAAGACAAATATTGTATGAGCTCATTAGTGTAAAAAGACAAAGAAGGATTTGCTTAAGGAAGGGAATTCACTTTGTAGGTTACTGGGGTGGGGAGAGAAGGGGAGGGATTAATTTTGGGCTAGTTGGGGGCCACACATTGATGTCGGTAAGAGGAGGGATGGTATAAAAAGAGTCTTTGAACTGCCCACCTTTTAGTTAGTAGCTGAGTGTTTAACTATTTGCACCACTAAGGGACTCCATTAAAACAATGTTGTTGTTGCGTGTTTTCAAGTTGATTCTAGCTCATAGAAATTTTATTTACTTATTTATTTTTTATTGTGCTTTAGGTGCAAGTTTACAGAGCAGAGTTTGTTTTACATTCAACATTTCATGTATATTCGGTTTCACTATCCAATTATCATCTCCAAACCTAACCCAGTCTCCTCTCCTCCCTGCCCAGTAAACCTCCCCACTCCCCACTGTGCCCCTTGTGTCACTCTGGGTGGCACAGATGGTTAAGCATCATGATAACATTAGGAAAAGGGAGGACACCGAATTGTTCACGTAAGGTATAAACGACAGAGAATAATACCGGTATATCCACAATACTGAATTTCCATTAACACCAAACACCAGGCTATAGATAAACACATAAACATCTGAGAAGATCAGATGGAGGTCAGTGAACAGGATGATACTCTAGACCAAGGATAGATTCAGCTGAGGCTAATCTTGCACAAATACCAATGATACAAAATACCTGCAATCCTTACAGGAACAACAGAAGACAGACATACGGCAATCCCTCAAAGACAGCCAGACACTGTGAGAGAGAGATCCAATGGATCTACTGGGGGACACCAGACTCAACTGGCACAATAAAATACATAAAAATTTTGTTCAAGGACATTTGGAAGCAATCAGTCCTAGGACATGATAGACCTCAAGACCAGAAGAACTAGATGGTGCCTGGCTGTCAATACCAACCACTCGGGAAGGATCAAAACTGGAGATCCGGGACAGAGTGGGAGGAGAAATGTGAAACAAAATGCAAAACCACAATAATGACCAGAATTATTGGTCAGATGGAATCTGGTGGGACCCCCGATACTATGGCCCTGGGATACACTTCAGGCCTGGAATAAAACTCACTCCTAGGAGCTGGCTCTCAGCCGAATAGTAAACAAGATGTACACGCAGATCACTCAACCCAGGGTGATGCACCCACATACTCTGTGGAGATGCATCCCTTGGAACAATTGACCACAATGCAGCAGAGAGGCAACCTTCACATGGAGGAAATGCATGCAGGACACACAGGGGTGCATAACTCTGAGGGGCATGGGGGTGTTACTGGGCAGGGAGGGGAGGAGACTGGGTTAGGGTTGGGGATGATAATTGGGGAGTGAGACTGAATATATATGAAATGTTGAATGTAAAACGAACTCTGCTCTGTAAACTTGCACCTAAAGCACAATTAAAAATAAATAAATAAATAAACTTGCTATGAGCTAGAATCAATTTGAAAACATGCAACAACAACATTGTTTTAATGGAGTCCCTGGATGCAGCAAATAGTTAAGCACTCAGCTACTAACTAAAAGGTGAGCAGTTCAAATCCATCCAGAGGTGCCTTGGGAGAAATGTCTTGTAATCTGCTTCTAAAACATGACAGCTGCGAAAACCTTATGGATCATAAGCTCTGCTCTGTAACCTATGGGGTTGAGTGACAACTTTTTTTCTTTAAATTATTTAACCACTGGAATTCTTTAATCTTCCTAGCAGTCTAACAAGTAGGCATTATTCTTCCCACTTCACCAATGAGAAAACTGGCACAGAGAGGTTAAGTAATTTGCCTTATTTTACTCAGCTATAAAGGGCAGAGCCAAGGTGTAGCCCAGATAATTGGCTCAAGAGCCTGAGTTTTTAACCCATGTGCTGAGCTGCTTAGGTAGTGCCATGACTTATAATAATAAAGACTTTATTATTATTACAAGCATCCACACGTGACGGAGTCCCTTGGCGGTATAAACAGTTAACACACTGGACTACTAATCGAAAGGTTGGAGGTTCGAGTTCACCCAGAGCTGCCTCAGAAGACATGGCCTGGTGGTCTTCTTCTGAAAAACAAGCAAGATTTTTTCCCTCCTACTGGAGGCTCTGAGGGGTGTTTGAAGAAACAAGTGACTTCACTTCTTTCCTCTTTTTCTTCTCCAGCCCTCTGCCTTGGCTGATGTGGGTCCCTGAATGTGCCATGCACTATGCCAGGAGGTCAGGCCACAAGCAGAGTGTCTAGTGCTCAGTTCTCTGTCTACCTGAAAAAGTGCAAGGCCCATAGGTGTCTGCAAAGGTTCATGCTAGTAGTCACTGGCAACTGGTACTAGATTTGCATGTGAATATTTTGAGGAAGACAGTCCTTGTGTCACTCTGGGTGGCACAAATGGTTAAACACTTGATTACTAGCAGACAGGTTGGTTCAAGCTCATCCAGAGGCAGGTTGGAAAACAGGCCTAGTGATCCTTTTCTGGAAAGTTCTAGCCTTGAAAACCTTATAGAGCCATGTTGCTCTGCACACATGGGGTCGCCATGAGTCAGAATGGACTCAATGGCAACTAACAGTAAGTTCCTGGAGAGGGCAAGACCAGGGTTCAGGAAGACCTGCATTCTCCCAGGCTTTTCCACCTACCTCTCTACTGGTGTTCACTGTCGTTTGTGTGCCTGTGTGAAGATTAAAAAAACTCAGTACCATTGAGTTGATTGTGACTCATAGCTACCATATAAGGCAGAGTAGAACTGTCCCATAGGGTTTCCAAGATTATAAATCTTTACAGAAGCAGACTGCTTCATTGTCCTCCCATAGAGCAGGTGGTGAGTTCGAACCACTAACCTTATGATTAGCAGCCAAATGCTTTAACCACTACACCACCACAGCTCCTTGTATGAGGATTACAGGGAAGTATATGAAAGCCCTTGGCCCAGTGCTCCACATTCCTTGGATAGTCAACAGATAGCGAGAGTGGGGTTTCCCTCTCATTAGTATGGCCCACCCTCCTGACCCCAGTGATGGATATCAAAAATCCAGTAAAGCCCTCCTTTCTCTGGAACCAGGAAATGGCCTCAGGATGCTCTAGGAAACCACCCCCAATAGATGACAGCAAGGAGGACAAAACCTGTTTGTTATGCTTGCCTTGGCCCACAGGGGTAGAAATCTTGTCATATTTGTATTTAGATTCCAGTACAGAGCTAGATATGAAGTTGGTGCTCAATGAATGAGTGAATGAATGAATACGGACCTCTAGCACATTTGCATTTCATGGATTAAAACCAATGGTTTTAATCAAGGCAGGGTATCTCCTTTAAACACAGGGATAGCCTCTGTGAAAAGAGAAATGTAAACAGGACTCTAATTAGAGAATTTACTAATTATTCTTCCCTGCTGAGGACATTAGCTGAGGTTTAGTCTTTAGCTGTGACAGCCATACGGACTTTGTCTTTATCTCCAGAAAGGGAAAAATTGTCTGGAAAGATTAATTTCAATACCTTGATTCCTTTCCCGCTCTCTTTCACCCTCAAAAAAAAAAAAAAAAAAAAAGATATTCCAGCCTGAGAGATCACAGACTCGGCCCAAACAGTGGACCCAGGTTGACTGCATTCAGGAAACTGCACACTCCTGGAGCCCCAACTGCTGAGGCAAAGATAAATCGGCAGGAAGATTTCTTTGGAATGATGTGAATTTAATGAATCATGAAAAATATCCCCAGCTGTTCTTAAATTTAAGGGAGATTGAGTGATAACAAAAGATAGTTTCCCTTCCTCTTAGATGTAGGTTGGAGCGGAAAGAGCCTTGGTAAAAAAAAAAAAAAAAAAAAAAAACCCTGAGGCCAAAAGCTTGCCTTTTCTTTCCCATCTCTTCTATTGTTAAGGGGGAAAAAAGCTGTCTGCAGTTAGCAGCCACTGAAGGGCACGATGAAGAGTGTTTGCTATTACCAGACTTTAAGAATTCTCCACTCCAATTTCAAAGATCAGGCTGTCCTTGCAGGCAAACATTTAGAAAGTTGTGGGCTTTTCTCTCACCCCCTCCAAGCCCCCAACCACCACTGCCCTCACATTTCATTCAACCCCTTTATTAACACATTGACTTACTGAAATTAAAAATAATGATCCTCCCTTTCCTCATCCCAGCTGCTGCAACCCCCACTTGCCCCAGCCCTGGAAATCCTTATTAACCCCTTGATTTGTGTGGTCTCAGAGGGCTGTCCTCAGCTGGGAGAGCTAAGCCAGACCATTGTGCAATTGGCTAAGCTTCAGGGATTCCCAACTAAGATCCCAGAAGGCTCTGCTGGAGGCTCTGAGGAGTTTTTGAAGACATGAGTGACTTCACTTCTTTCCTCTTTTTTTTTCTCCTCCCGCCCTCTGCCTTGGCTGATGTGGGTCCTGAACGTGCCATGCACCATGCCAGGAGGTCAGGCCACAAGCATAGTGTCTGGTGAAAAAGTGCAAGTCAGATAGGTCTCTGCATAGGTCATGAGGGAATGTTGGCTCACCCCTGTTATCTTGGGGCACATTAACTGTCTCTGGCATCCTTGGGTGGTGCAAATGGTTAATGAGTTTGGCTGCAAACTGAAAAAGTGGAGGTTTGCATCCACCCAGAGGTGCCTTGAAAGAAAGTCCTGCTGATCTGCTTCCAAAAACTCAGCCACTGAAAACCCTATGGAGCTCCTTTGTAACCCTACACACATGGGGTCACCAGAAGTCAGAAAAAACTCAATAACTTATTCTTACAGATGAATCTTCCTTTCTTTCAAGATGGGTGAGAAAACTTAACAGCAGTTGAGCAAGATTTTTTTTCCCCCTTAAAGCAGTTTTTAACTTCTGAGTAGAGGTAAGAGATGTATTTGAGGGATAGAAATGTAACTGTTACAAGAGATCCAGAGAAGAACAGGGATGAGGAAGATAATGTTGATGTTGAATATCAATGATTAAACAATGAAATTGAGGACTTTCATACCAGACATTAGTGTTAAGTGTTTTTCATATATTATGCCTCATATCCACAAAAAAAAAAAAAAAAAAAAAAAAAAAAACCAAGAGGAGTGGATAATCATAACTGCTTCTTGAACAAAATAGAGTTGGTCAGATTTTAGCTGGAAGAAAATTTATTTTTTCCATGACTTTCTTCAAACCCTATTGGTCCTCCTTCCTTCAGCCAGACTGATGGGTTGGGCAGATCCATTGCCTGGCCAGTCATTTTATTAGTAAATAATCTCAATCAAGATCATGTGATATTGGCAAAGGGATAGACATATAAGTCAATAGAACAAAATAGACAACCTAGAAATAGTCCCACAAAAGTATAACCAAGGTTTAATGGAGGAAGGATAGTCTTTTCAACTCATGGTGTTGGAACAATTGTCCATCCATAGGCAAAAACATGAATGACCTAAACCTCACACTTTGCACAAAAATTAGCTTATAATGGATCATAGATTTAAATGTAAATGTAAAACTACGAAACATTTAGCAGAAAGAATAGGAGAAAATCTTTGAAACTTAGTGCTTGTTGAAAAGTTCTCAGCCATGATACCAAAGTATGAAGCACACAAAAAAAATTGGTTGACATTTATCAGACTGGGAGAAAATATTTGCAATCCACATATCTGAAAAAGGACTTGTGTCTAGAATACATAAAACCAAAACACCAAACCTATTGCTGTCAAGTTAGTTGATTCTGACTCATTGCAATCCCATTTATTACAGAGTAGAACAGCTCCATAGGGGTTCTTGGTTGTAATCTTTTTTTTTTTTTTTGCGTGTCCATCTTGTTAACTATTAGGCTGAGAGCTTGCCTCTGGGGGTGAGTTTTATTCCAGATGCAGAATGTATTCCAGGGCCATAGTATTGGGAGTCTTTGTTGTAATATTTATGACAGCAGATCTAGCAGGCACTGGATTGGTTGATTTGAACCACCAACCTTCAGATTAGCTGCAGATTGCAAACCACTTGCACCAATCAAAACTCTATGGTGAAGACAAACAATTCAATTAGAAAATAAACAAAAGACATGAAGAAATATTTTAACAAAGAAGATATATGGATGGCAAATAAGCACATCAAAGTTGTTTACCATCACTTGTTGTTGTTGTTATGTGCCGTTGAGTCGGCCCCGACTCATAGCGACCCCTCCTTGGGTTTCCGAGGCAGTATCACTACGGAAGTAGGATTGCCCAACCTTCCTTCCGAGGAGTGGCTGGTGGGTTTGAACCGCCAGCCGTCTGGGTAGCAGGCAAGTGTCTTAGCCACTATGCTACCATCACTAGCCATCTGGAAAATGCAAATCAAAACCAAAATGAGATATCATTACACATACATTACCAACAACAAACCAAATGCACTGCTGTCGATTCGGATCTGACACATATATTAGAACAGCTAAAATAAAAAGTAATTACAATACAAAATGCTGACAAGGATGTAAAAAATATGGACTTCTCATACATTGCTGGTAGGAATTTAAAATACTACAGTCACTCTGAAAAACAATTTGTTAGTTTATTAAAAACTAAATATACACCTTGTTGTTAGGTGCTGTCACGTTCGTTCTGTCTCATAGTGTCCCTGTGTACAAAAACAAAACACTGCCAGGTCCTGTGCTGTCTTCACAATCGTTGTTGTGTCTGAGCCCGCAGTTGCAGCCACTGTGTCAATCCATCTCATTGAAGATATTCTTTTTGCTTTACCTTCTGCTTTACCAAACACGATATCCTTCTCCAAGGAGTAGTCCCTCCTGATAACGCGTTGAAAGTACGTGAGATGAAGTCTTACTATCTCTGCTTCTAAGGAGAATTCTGGCTATATTTTTTCCAAGACAAATTTGTCTGTTCTTCTTACAACCTACCAGTTGCACTCTTGGGCATATATCCCAGAAAAGTAAGAACTCATGTTTGCAAAAAATCCTTTACATGATTGTTCATAGTAGCTTTATTCATAAGAGACAAAAATCGTAAACAATCAAAATGTCCACAATAAGTGAATGGTTAAACAAACTGGGGTACATCCACACCATGGAATACTAGTATGGAATGAAAAGGCATGAACTATTGGCTATCAAGGGCATTAGACTGACTAAAAAGTTTCAATCTCAAAAGATTATACAGTGTATGATTCCACTTATATAACAGTTCAGAAATGATAAAATTATAGAACTAGAGAACAAATTAGTGTTTGCCAGGATTAGGGATGTGGAGGAGGGAAAGGTGGTGAACCAGATAGGTGAGACTATACTAGGGTAGCAGTGGTGAGGAGTCCTTGTGGTGCAATGGTTAAGTGTTCAGCCGCTAACAGAAAAGTTTGAACTCACCCAGTTGTTCTTCAAAATTTGTTCCTGTAAATGTTACAGCCTAGAAAACCCTATGGAGCAGTTCTACTCTGCCACATATGCGACCATGAGTTGGAATTGACTTGATAGCATCTAATAACAACAACAGCACCAGAGAGAGCTCTGTGGTGATGGAATAGTTCTGTATCTTGATTGTGCTGGTGGTTACACAAATTTACACATGTGATAAATAATGCAGAACTATATGGAAATATTGCACCAACGTCAACTACCTAATCTTGATATTATACTATAGCTATGCAAGATGTGGGAGCTCTGGTAGCATGGTGCCTAAGACACTTAACTGCTAACCAGAAGGCTGGCAGTTCAAACCCACCAGCCACTCCTCAGAAGGAAGATGGGGCAATCTACTTCCATAGTGATACTGCCTCGAAAACCCAAGGAGGGGTCGCTATGAGTCTGGCCTGAGTCGACGGCACATAACAATAACAACAACATGCAAGATGTAACCACTGGGAACACTGGGTTAAGGATATCTGAGACCTCTCTGTACTATGTTTGCAACTTCCTGCCAATCTATAATTGTTTCAGAACTTAGAAATACAGAATAAAAATGAAAATTAAAAAAATTCCAATTTCAAGTTCTGTTCCAATCTGTTCCAAATACAAAAACTTTAATATCCCATACAATTCAAAACTTCTTTCCTTTTTAGCACTGGTATAGGCATAGAAGCCTCTTGTATTAGTTATAGTAGGCTAACTCACAGTGTAAGAAATCCCCAGGTGGAGAAAACAGTTAAGTGCTCGACTACTAGCTGAAAGGTTGGCTGTTCAAAAACCTAGAGGCACCTTGGCAGATAGGACTGATGATCTGCTTCCAAAATGTCACAGCCTTGAAAAACTCTATGGATCACCCAAACCACATAAAAAGTTTTTTGAAAAATAGAAAGAAAGAAAACTCCATGGAGCAGTTCTACTTTGCACACATGATGCCACCATGAGTCAGGATCAACCTTATGGCAACTAATAACAACAAGAGCCACACTGTAATAATAATTAAAAACAAACAAAACAAAAATTTAACCAACTAAACCTTGAAATCCTGGAACTTTCACATAATAAAACTTTACTTGGCATTCATGTTCAATGACTGTTGGCAGTTCTCTTCGAAGCTATGACTCAGCGATCCGGCCTCCAACCATTTTGTGCCTCTGCTACCATCAACATGTGATCACCCTGTGGGGAAAAGAGAAATAGTGGATGATCATGCAGGGTACTTTTAGGGCTTCAAAGGTTACATGTTACTTCTGCCCACGTTCCATTGGCCCAGAATCCAGAACCAGGAACTCAGCTTAACTGAAAGGGAGGTCAGGAAATAGGGTCCACCCATATGTCCAGGAATAGCAAGCATAATAGGGAACATCGAGCCAGTCACTTTTCCTGCAGTGGGGAAGGGTGACATGGTTAGTTTCTTTTTCCCTTCTTATTTTGCCTCTTCCCCGCTCACATCTGCTGAGACTGTCCCCCCCCCCCCCAGGGAGGTTAAGGTATGAAAAGAGGCACAGGGCAAGGTCTTCTATGGCTGCTGTTGGTATAATCTGAGGTTAGCTTTGTGTGTGGCTCAAATGCTGGCTCTTTTTCTCCTCTGACATCTGAGTGGGTTACCCAGAAATATTGCAGAGGTCTCTCATATTACCATCTGCTGGCACCATGAGTCACCTTCCAGCTAACTGTGTATGATACCGCCACACCTCTGCATCCAAAGGTAAACCTTGAGCCTTTTTCTATTGGATTCATCTCACCCTGACAGACCAGGCAACCATGGTATGTCCTCTTGGGCTGGGTCATTCAAGATGACTCAAGCCTGATCCACAAGAAAACTCAGCATCCTTGCTACTCAACAGCTGGAAATGCAAGCTGCTTTCATGTCCGTCCTCTTTACTTGCTTTGCCCTTTCAGAAGGCTTTGACAAGACTCTTGGCTCAGGTAACACAGGTCTTTTTTTTTTTTTTTTCCTCAAGATCCCTATCCATTTGTTCTTCAATAGGAACCATAGGGAGTTCTATGGCACCAACAGTTAATGTACTAGGCTACTAACTGAAAGGTTGGAGACATAAGTCCACCCAGAGGTGCCACAAAAGAAAAACCTGGTAATCTTTGGAAAAACTAGCCATTGAAACCCCATGGAACACAGTTGTACTCTGATACATATGAGGTTGCCATGAGATGGAATTGACTTTACGGCAACTGGTTTTAGGAACCCTCACTTGGCTTGAGGAGGGAAAACTTCCTTTGCCTTGCAGGATGGATAAATAAGAAGGGAAAACCTCCTACTCAGAAGTCTCATTCAAATCAGTGTCCTGGTCTCCTGTGATATATAGGAAAGAAGAGGGTGGCAGACTACAGTTTGCTGTCTGTTAGCAGATAAACATTTGTATACATGTTGCAAGAACTCCTCTCTTTAAAATATGCTGTTGGTTGTTGTTATGTGCCGTTGAGTCGGCCCCTATTCATAGCAACCCTCCTTGGGTTTCCGAGGCAGTATCACTACAGAAGTAGGTTGCCCCATCTTCCTTCCGAGGAGTGGCTGGTGGGTTTGAACCTCCAGCCTTCTGGTTAGCAGTCAAGTGCCTTAGGCACTATGCTACCAGAGCTCCCTTAAAATATGCTAGTGCTTAACATCTATTGTCCTCAGCTTTGGGGTCTCAGGCAAAATATGGGGACAATTGGAAAATTGAGTTTAGCATCCTGTTAAATTAATAATATTATTAAATATGTTAAATAATAATACATTAAATAATAATAATATATTGAATAATAACATTATTCCCATTTTAGAGATTTGGATCTTGAGGTCCCAAATGGTTAAGGAATTTGTGCAGTCACATGACTGTACCGTGGCATATGGAGCCCAAGAGCTGTGTGGGGAAAGGTGCAGAAGTTGGGATGAAGAAAGGACATGTAATTATATTTAATATTGATAAGTCAGTGAGCTAATAGTGAATGGAAGATAATTCTTTCAATGTGGTACTCATAGGGGATCAAAAGGCAACAAAATTAAGTCCTCTTTCCAATTTTTTTTTTGTTTGTTTGTTTTCCTTCTCTAAGAGTTTCATGGTCTTTCCATTCTAATCTATCAAATGCCTGGTGCTTCTTCATACCACTTAACCAGGAACACCCAGATCTCTTGAGCAGAGTCTAGTCTCATTCTCATATCTTATTGGACTTTGATGTATTCCTCATAGTGTGGGATGACAAAATTATTTAAACAGCTTTAATTAGGGGCTTTGTTGTGAGGAAATTTTGTTCAGGAAAATTTTGAAAACTTGAAGGTCTGGATTAGATTGTTGTTGTTAGGTGCCACTGAGTCAATTTTCAACTCATAGAAACCCCATGTGACAGAGTAGAACTACCTCCCAGGGTTCCTAGGCTGTGATCTGCAAAGGAGAAGATTTCCAGGTCTTTCTCCTATGGAGCTACTGTGCTGCTTTGAACTGCCAACCTTTCAATTAGGATCCAAGCGCTTAACCACTTGGCTCCTACCAAGCCCCCTTATGGATCAGTAGAAGGTCCCTACAAAACAAAACAATTGACAAAATGACCTATGTGAGCAATGGAACAAGGGTCTGGGGGAGAAGAAGTGCAGAGAGGAGGGGATAAAGGTAGAGAAGAGAGGGTGGGGCCGTACAGCAGTAGCCTGACTCTATATAAGAGAGTGCTGGTGAAGGACATTGAAGAACAAAAATCCCCCATAGTGAGTTTTGCATTCCTTGAGATGTAAATAAGCCCTCTGCATCTCTGAAAGCTTCTATTAAGGCTTCTGAACATAAAAGTATCCTGAGTCCATCTTTGGAGAGAGGAGAAATTAAGGATAGAACAGGATTTCTAAGTCCATGTTGATGTGGAGTAAAGGAAAGAGAAGCTGGAGAAAGAGGAGAATAAGACCAGGAGTTTATTAAACACAGATTTAGAACCAGAAATGCCCTGAGAAGCATGCCCCCAGGACTAACACAGCAGTCTTGGGGGCATCCCCTTCCCACTAGAATTCACATGGAGTCATCTTGAGCTAATTTCATCTAAATCTCCAATGACAAGATGATTGCTGCTGACTTCTAAGTTACACTCAAATAGTACAAACCCATTTAGAATTATACTTTGCAACTTCTTCCTCTCTTAAACTTTTTACATAACTTATTGAAAAAAAAGTAGCTTGAAACTGCTTCTACTTAATTTTCCACACCTACCCTTTTAGAAAGGAGCTCTGGTGGTGCAGTGCCTAAGGCATTTGACTGTTAACCAGAAGGTTGGCTGTTCAAACATACTGTGGCAGGAAGACTAGGCAATCTACTTCCATAAAGATTTATCACCTCAGAAATCCAGGAGGTTGCTATGAATGAGATGGCAGTGAGTTTTAGCCCTTGTGAGGAGATGCTAGAGAGGAATGAAATAAACCCGAGAGAGTCAGATTAAGGAAGAGAGAATCAATTTATATGAGTAATATGATAAATTCATAATCCCACATCCATAGCCATCAAATTGATTCCAACTTAGGTTGTTGTTGCTGTTATGTGCCGTCGAGTCTGAACAGATTCATAGCAACCCCTCCTTGTTCTGAGGCGGTATCACTATGGAAGTAGATTACCTTCCTTCCGAGTAAACTGTCCCATAGGGTTTCCAAGGCTCTAAGTCTTTAAAGAAGAAGAATGCGTCATCTTTCTCCCATGGAGCAAGCAGCTGATGGGTTTGAACTAGCAACTATTTGGTTAGTAGCCAAATGTTTGACCACTGCACCACCAGAGCTCCTAATTCATGATCAGCTCACAATAATTGAGTTTGATTAGTGAATTACCAAAATGCTTCTCTTTCTCGTTTCTTCTCTCTCTTTGTGTGTGTTAAATTTTAGAAGAATACTTCCCAAATTTTAATGTATGTTTACCATCTGAGAGTGAGTGGTAGGTGGTAAGTGATAAGATTCTGCATTTCCAACAAGCTCACAGGAGATGCTTTGCTGTTGTTCTGAGTAGCAAGATTTTAGGATATTAGGCAGTAACTTTTAACCCAGGAGATCTTCATCAGGATCAAAGGGAAAAGGAGAAAAGAGTGAAGGGAAAATAGAGGGAGAGAAGATTTAAACACATACAACAACAACAACAACAAAATATAGCCAGAAATCTCCACTAAGAAGAATGGGGAGTCAAGATGGATCAAAGACTAAATGTGAAACCTAAAACTGTAAAGTTCCTCAAGAAAAAAATAGGGGCAAATCTAGGTCCCTAATTTATGATATAAGTAGATTGTCAAGCATAACTCAAAATGCACAAACAGCAGAAGATAAACTAGATGAATGGGACCTTCTAAAAATTAAATTTTTATGTGGTTCAAAAGACTTCTCCAAAAGAGTAAAAAGAAAACCTATAAATTGGGAAAAAAATATTTGACAATGACATATCTGGCAGGGGATTTATCTCTAAAATTTATAGAAGACCACAATACTGCAACAACAAAAAGACAGACAATCCAATTTAAAAATGGGCAGAAGACATGAATAGACACTTCACCAAAGAGAATATTCAGGTGGCCAACAAACATATGAAGAAATGTTCATGATCATCAGTCATTCCAAAAAAATCAAACTCACTGCTATCAAGTTGGATCCGACTCATAACGACCCCTCCTTGGGTTCTGGTAGGAGCTCTCGTAGTGTAGTACCTAAGGCACTTGACTGCTAAGCAGAAGGCTGGCAGTTCAAACCCTCTAGTCACTCTTCAGAAGGAAGGTTGGGCAATCTACTTCTGTAGTGAGACCTCCTCGGAAACCCAAGGAAGGGTCGCTATGAGTTGGGTCAGACTCCATGACATATAACAACACCAACAGCCTTCTGGTTAGCAGTCAAATGCCTTAAACATTACACCACCAGAGCTCCATGAGAGAGATGCAAATCAATACAACGAGTATCATCTTGCCCCAGCACTAATAACAAAGTTCAACAAGACAGAAAGTAACAAATGCTGGCAAGGTTGTGGAAAGATTGGAACTCTCATACAATGCTGGTGGGACTGTAAAATGTTACAACCACTGTGTAAAACAGTATGGCAATTCTTTAAAAGGTTGGAATTAGAAATACCATTTGATCCAGAAATCTCATTACTAGGTATATATCCTAAGGAAATAAGAGCCAGGACAAAACAGATACATGCACACCCATGTTCATCGCAGCACCATTTACAATAACGAAAAGGATGGAAACAACCTAGATGCCCATCAACAGAAGAATGGATAGCTAACTATGGTGTAAACACAATGGAATACTATGCAATACTAAAGAATAATGTAGAATCTACAAAAAAACACCGTATAACATGGATGAACTTGGAGGACATTATTCTGAGTGAAATAATGCAATCACAGAAGGATAAATATTATATTAGTTCATTATTGTAAAAAGTCAAGGAAAGATTTATATATGGAAGGAAACTTTGTTGGTTACCAAGAGTGGGAAGCGAGGGGAGGGAACACTGCATAAATAAAAAAAAGGAGTGAGGATTCACCATCAATTGTCCTGGGAACCCTTTGACATTTATTTCAATAACATAGGTTGCTTTGTCATCTACATAGCATTCATTCATTGTACCCATAAAGTGCTTAAGTTTCAAGGGTGAAAAAGCCAATGTCTGATTCTGCAACCATTCCCTGTTATTGTCGTTAGGTGCCGTTGAGTTGGTCCCAACTCATAGAGACTTTATTTATAACAGAACAAAACATTGCCTGGTCTGGCACCATCCTCACAATCATTACTGTTTGAGTCCATTGTTGCAGTCACTGTGTCAATACATTTCATTGAAGGTCTTTCTCTTTTTTGCTTACCTTCTACTTTCCCTAGTATTTATTAAACAACCAGTGTGGGCAAAGCCAAGTCAGAGTCCCTGAGTGATGCAAACAGTTAACACACTCACTGTTAACTGCAAAGTTGGAGGCTTGAGTCCACCCCGAGGTTTCTTGGAAGAAGGTCCTGATGAAGAAGAGCTGAAAAGTCAGCCATTGAAAACCCTATGGAGCACAGTTCTATTCTGGCACACATATGGTTGCCCTGAATCTCAATCAACTTAATAGCAACTCCTTTTCTTTCTTTCTTTTTTTTTTTTAATGGACAAAGTTAGTGCTATGGCACTTCTGTCTCCTGTGCTAAAGGAGTTTATAATCTGGAAGGCAGATTCAGACACAACACATATGTAAAATTAAATTACAAGTCAAAGTAAACTAGGCATGAATCCAATATACTGTACATTTTACATTAAAAAAGGAAATTTTACATCCATTTTTTTAAAAAAATCATTTGTTAAGGTAGACAAGCCAGGCCTAGTCTCACCATTATATAGAGGAAAGGGAAGTTCAGAGAGGTTAAGTAACTTCCACAAGGTCATATCACTATTACGTGGCAGAGTCCACAGGTGAAGTCTTTTCTATTCCCTTGTTCTTTCCTTTAACCTACCCAAATTAAGGGCAGTGAAGTCTACTGTATTTTACTTCACCAACTGTTCCTTCTTTCTCTAGCTTAGGGAGCTAGTTTTGTCAATCAGCTCAGCATTTAATTGGTTTTGAGTTAACAGTTTTCCCCCTCATTAAAAATCTAAACAAGTTAAATAGATTTCCCAGAAAACCAAACTAATCTTTAAGCAAAGCCCACTGCTGGGTCATGTCTGTCTAAATAGAGTGTATTTCAGAATATAAGTCATTGGAAACAGTAGGAAATAATGAAAACCTCTCTACCAACTTAATGTCTCCATTGTCTACTGTTTGGGTTCCGAAACTCACATAGAGCCCAATTTTTCTTGTAGACATGTGTGTAAATGTGAAATTATATGTATGCATGCATATTTTAGACATCATTTTGCTAATTGGAAACAAATTCCTCCATTAATGTCATCTCATTAATTTGACCCCACTGTTATTGTTACTTAATGTATTTTAACCTTAAATAATTATGCTGTCTGACAATCTTAATAATTGTAACACAGCTGAATTTCTGCCTAAATTGCTCATGCTGGGTAATGTACAGTCATTGATGCTTATTTACAGTGGCTTATTATGCATATACAAGTTAATTAGTCAATTGGAATTTGCTTTGGGATGAAGAGCCTGGTGGTGATGAAGGCGGTGGCAGGAAGGGTGACAATGAGCCACATTTCACACTTAGTGCAGTTTTCTTGTACTCTTCCTGAAGCCCACCAAAAATAGAACTGGGTCATCGTATTCCTGTTGCTTCCTCACTTTATGGGTGATGAATGTTGCTGAGGGATAGATCTTTTAAGTGCTGAAGATTATGCTTCTCTATTTTTAATCTAGGGAGCTCTGGTAGCATAGTGGCTAAGGCACTTGACTGGTAACCAGAAGGCTGGCGGTTCAAACCCACCAGCCACTCCTTGGAAGGAAGATGGGGCAATCTACTTCTGTAGTGATACTGCCTCAGAAACCCAAGGAGGGATCACTATGAGTCGGGTCCAACTCCATAGCACATAACAACAACAACAACATTCTTAATCTCAAGGAGCACAGGTGGTTCAGCAGTTTAGCATTTAGGTGCTAATCAAAAGGTCAGTAGTTTAAACTCACCCAACAGATCTGTGGAAGAAATGATCTGATTATCTGCCTCCATGAAGATTACAGCCTGAGAAACCCAGTGGGGGTAGTACTACTCTGTCATACAGGGTCACTATGAGTCAGAATAAACTAGACAGCATACAACAACAATTCTTAATCCTGCCCCTTCCCACAATAGATCTCCATTCCTCCTTTATGAATATTTTTTCTCAAATCCCCAGTCTTTTCATCATCTCAATGCTTCTGCATTTCAGAAGATAATACGAAGAAAGTAGAAATTCAGAAATTGAATTGGTTTCTTTTCCATTCTTCATCTGATGCAATGATTACTAAAAGGATCAGCCAGTTTTCTTGTCTCTTAAGGGTTCTGAGATGTAGAGGTCCTAAGGGGCTAAGAGTGAAGATCTAAAGACATTAACTCTTTAGAGATGCTTGATATTGGAGATTTGGGTATGCTATTGAGTCTCCAGAGCTCTCCCCTTGCTTGAGTTCAAGTCAACTGATAAGAATATACAAGGAGGCAAATGGGGATCAAAATGTGTTTTCTGATTTTATTGATGGCAAATTTGGGTTGAAGAACACAGCAGAAGATATATTTTTTGTTTAAAAACAGGAAGGTCAAGGGACAGAGTTGAGACATAGGAGTCGATGTATAGCAGTGCCCTTTTAATCCCATTCCTGAGCCTGGTGTGGAGGGAAGGGTGGAATCTCTGTTGGGGATAAAGTGATTTTAGAAGCTTTTGCCCTTTCTTTATTCTTCCCATGCCTCTATGATTAGAGGGTAGGTTGGATATGTCTTTTACAACCTCCTTGTTTCTGTGGATAGGCGAGGGAGGTCCAGGGCAGCATTGATCTTAGACCAAGGTAAAAGAGGTCCTTGCCTTAGCCTTGTGCTTTAGTGGTCCTTCTCCGGCCCTCTTTAATAATGCCTTCCCCATGGGAAATGACACCCCATTTCTAAATCATGCTTGGGAATTCCCTCCCCAAATGGCACTAAGCCCATCCCAGAGCTTATGTGGGCTCTTGTCAAGTGGTTGGCATCTTCCTCCTACTACTTATCCTTCTACCCTGAGATTGGGTCATACCAGTTGTATGCCCACCCATGAATGCATGTGCCTGTATGTGTGTAGGTGTGTGCATGTATATATGTGTGTACATGCATGTGTGTGTATATATACATATATATATATATATATATATATATATATATAATATATATATATGTGCACATGTGTGTGCATGTGTGTGCCTCTAAGTCTGAGCAATAGAGCAGAGAAGGGAAAAAATCACAGGCTGATAGTTCTCTCAGCACCTCCATATATAAAACTCTGAGAATAGTTTATTAGCTTGATTTATAACTTTTATACATTTAGACATATGGTCCATAGGGATCCCCTGTATTTTCCACAAGCCCCACAAATGTTATGAATATAAAGTCAGAGGTCTTACTCTTGTCTAGATGCTAAGGGAGAGAGTTGTCTATAGAGCTGCATAATGAAACATGACAGATGTCTTAGTCTGGATTCTTTAGAGAAGAAAAAACAGTGAAATATATATATATATTTACTATAAGGAAATGGCTCGTGCAATTGTGGGGAGTGGTAAGTCCTAAAACTGTGGATCAGATGACAGGCTGAAGATCTCTCTGCTGGCTTGCAGTGTTTCAGGAGCTGATGAACTCCAAATCCGCAGGTCAGCAGCAGGCCAGACTCTGCAGGCTTAGTCCCAAGACCAGAAGTCAGAAGAGGAGAGGAAAAGGGTCAAGAAAGCCTAAAACCCACAACTATTTCATTATGTTCATAGAGCCTATCAATCAGGTATTCAGTATGAGCCCACCACAGGGATAGCTAGACTTTGCTCCATGTGGTAGATAAGGTTGTGTGCCAACTTGGCTGGGCCTGGTTGAGTGGCTGGGAGGTTGGATGTACTTATTCCATTCCCCATTATGAGACTGGTAATCAGCTCTATGGTGGAATCTACTGTGAGCAGCTAAGTAGCTGCCTTAGGGATATGGTCTGCTTCCTGTATATAAGAAGAAGCTCTAAGAAAAAGTCTCTAGCTTCTTGGTACATATGGATCCTGCATTTCGCTGAGTTATCAGCGCTCTGACAATTGTCAGTTGTCAGCCAATCTTGGGACGGTTTAACTAGTGACTTGCCATGTTGCTTGATAATCTTGGGACTGTACCATTTAACTTGTTGACCTTGGGCTTGTCAGCCTCAGGTGCCAGCAGCTGCCAGAGTTAAGAATAACTTCCTGCTTCAATAGGGCTGGAGCAAGAGGCAAAGCTGAAGCCCAAGGTTGAGGGGGTTTCACCCAACCCCTAGAGCTCACACTTTGAACTTGGACTTCTAGCCTCCTAACCTGTAAGAGAATAAATCCCTGTTTGTTCAAGTCTTACGTTTGTGCTATTTCTTTTATAGTAGCATTTGTTGTTGTTGTTAGGTGATGTCGAGTTGTTTCGATTCATAGTGACCCCATGCACAGCAGAACGAAACACTGCCCGATCCCGTGCCAGCTCCACAATCCCTGCTATACTTGAGCCCATCATCGCAGCCACCGTGTCAGTCCATCTCGTTGAAGGCCTCCCCCTCTTTCATCGACCC
>NW_006921600.1:8079827-8102671 GCF_000298275.1 Orycteropus afer afer
CTTTCAGCTTGAGAAATGCCAAGCATGCTCTTCCCTCTTGGTTTTCCAACTCCAGGTCTTTGCACATTTCATTACAGTAATTGGTTTTGTTTTCTCAAGCTGCTCTTTGAAATTTTCAGTTCAGCTTTTTTATCTTGTCATTTCTTCCATTTACTTTAGCTACTCTCCCCTCAAGGGCAAGTTTCAGAGTCTCTTCTGTCATCCATTTTGGTCTTCTCTTCTTTTCTCATCTTTTTAGTGACCTCTTGCTTTCTTTGTGGATGATGTTTGATATCACCCCACAATTCTTCTGGTTTTCGGTCATTTGTGTTCAATGCATCAAATCTGTTCTTCAGATGGTCTCTAAATTCAGGAGGGATATATTCAAGATCATATTTTGGCTCTCTTGGGCTTGTTTTAATTGTCTTTACTTTCCAGTTGGACTTGCATATGAGCAGTTAATGATCTGTTCCACAATCAGCTCCTGGCCTGGTTTTGGCTAAAGATATTGAGCTTTTCCACCACCTCTTGCCACAGATGTAGTCAATCTGATTCCTGTGTGTTCCAACTGGTGAAGTCTACGTGTACAGCTGCCATTTGTGTTGTTGAAAAAAGGTGTTTGCAATGAATAAGTTGTTGGTCTTGCAAAATTCTACCATATGAGTTTCAGCATTTTTTCTGTCACCAAGGCCAAATTTTCCAACTACCGGTGATCCTTCTTTGTTTCCAACTTTTGCATTCCAGTCATCAGTGATAATTAACACATCCTGATTGCATGTTCAGTCAATTTTAGACTGCAGACATTGATAAAAATCTTCAATTTCCTCATCTTTGGCTTTGGTGGTTGGTGCATAAATTTGAATAATAGTCGTATTAAAGGGTCTTCCTTGTAGGCGTATGGATATTATCCTACTGACAGCACTGTACTTCAGGACAGATCTTGAAACATCCTTTGTGATGACGAATGTCATGCCATTCCTCTTCAAACTGTCTTTCCTGGCATATAGATCAATAGTTGTCTGATTCAAAATGGCCAAAACTAGTCCATTTCAGCTCTCTAATGCCTAGGATATCAATCTTTATGCATTCCATTTCATTTTTGACAACTTCCACTTTTCCTAGATTTATACTTCGTACATTCCATATTCTGATGATTAATGGATGTTTGCAGCTGTTTCTCTTCAATTTGAGTGGTTCCACATCAGCAAATGGAGGTCTCATAAGCTTTACCTTATGCATATGAGTAAGGCTGGTTTTACTCTGATGACACAGCTCTTTCCCAGTCCTATTTTGAGAGCTTTGTAACTTAAGTGACTCATCTTCCTCCTCTGTATTGGATAATGTTTCTGGACTATTCATAAAGTTGGACAGTAATGTATCAGACAGTGTTTCTTTGGTATTCATAAGGTTCTCCCTGGCCAATTCTTTGAGAAGTGAGTGGCCTCTTCCTTCTTCCTAGTCTGTCTATCTGCAAGCCAGGCTGATACCTGTGCACCATTTGCACACTGCTTGGTTTGAAACACCAGTGGCACAGCCTCAAGATTCACAGCAACATGTCACCACAGTAGGACAAACTGACAGACAAATTTGTCTCCCTTAGCTGTTGGAAACCTCTCCAGCCACCCTTACCTGGATCCCTGTGGCTGACTTCTAGCTCTGTGCCAGTCCTCCTGGCCTTTCCTCTCCTTTCTCCTGCTTTCCCACCTTGTTGCCTTGGGTCATGGCCTTGGTTCCCCCTCCTCACCTGGATCCCTGCGGCTGACTCCTCGCTCTGTCCCAGTCCCTGGGCCCTTTCCTCTCTTTTCCCCCCACTTTTCCACCTTGCCACTTTGGGGCATGGCCTGGTTTCCCTCTCCTCACCTGGATCCCTGTGGTTGACTCCTTACTCTAGAGAACCAAAGCACTCCCTGATATCTTGGAACTCCCTTGGAAAGTCTTGAAAGCTGGAGTGGACTCCATATCTGAGGCTGGAATCATGTGACAACACCTCACTCAGTTGTCTGGCAGTTGATGCTGGGTGGCAGGGACTTCTGCTGAATTGTCAACCTCAGTGTGTACTCATGGTCTCTGCTTGTGGCATAGGCCTCTTCACAGCATGGTGGCTGGGTTCATAAGTGAGCATCCTGAAAACAAGTAGGCAGTGCTTGAATGCTTTTTATGACCCAATTTTGAATGTCATATAACATCACTTTTTTTAGAGTTATTAGTCTGTCCAGATTCAAAGAGATGAAAATAGACCTCACTTCTTGGTGGGAGAAGTGTCAAAAATATGTTGTAATCACCTATATGACAGCACACAGTCAATAATTACTTTAAAACAAATATGGCAATAAAAGAATATAAGAGAAATTAGATCAATAGAAACAGAAGAGATGGAATGGAAATAATAAGAATGTTTACACATTGTGAAGAATGTGACACTTGTTACTGAGCAACTTGCTTAGACATTGTTGAATGACAACATAAACAGCTGTGTAAACCTTCAATGAAAAAAGAAGAAAATATTATTTTTTTAAAAAAATGGACTGTAATAAGAACCTGTAGGATGGATGATAATGTTGTGGCTATTTTTTGAAAAGATAACCTACCACAATGTCCTTTGTTCAAGAGTGCTCAAGAGATAGAGACTGGGTAAGAAATCCTTGGTCCAAGGTTTTCATGAGGTTATGATGAGTTGATATAAAGAAAGGCTTAAAACAGTTCTTTGGCATATGATAAAATTCAACAAACAGCAGCTGCTATCTTCTTTTCTTTCCACTCCTCCTCCTTTCTTTTCATCTCTGAGAACCTATGGGGATGGGTTGATCATATGCAGGAGAGAAGCAACTTGGGCCCATATTTTTACTCACCAAACAATATAATGGTAGTTCTGGTGTACAGGCTTGGTTTTCTGTTTCTTATCGAGGAACTATGTAGTGATAGTTTGCAGACATTGCAAAGGAATAGCCCATGTATTCTAAGAGTTTAATTCAGCTTTGATGACCCTGTATCTCAGTGTCTTCTTTTGTTTACCTGATTTTAATAACTCTGGAGAAGATTTAGTGGGTAGATTTTCAGATATACCTTTCTTTCAAAAAAATGAAAGGAGCTCTGGTGATGCAGTGATTAAGACATTTAGCTGCTAACCAAAATTTCAACAGTGTGCACCCACCAGCTGCTCCATGAGAGAAAGATGAGGCAGTCTGCTTCTGTAAAGATTTTCCCTTGGAAACTTTATGAGGCAGTACTCTGTTCTAATAGGTCGCTAGGAGTCAGAATAGCCTCATGGCAGTGGGTTTATTTGGTTTCTTTAAAAACAGCAAACAAATTTAAGCTAGTAACCATAAAACTTCAGTAGTAAAATATCTACTACAGCAGATATCTTAGATTTAAAATAAACTAAAAAGACTTTTTTTTAAAAAAAATTTTGCAAGAGTGTCTCCTGAGACAATTAGTGAAACAAGATTTTTTGCTATGTTCCACTATGTTTAAACTGTGTTTAACTATTTAAGGAACCAGACTTTATGTAAATATTATATCCACTGAATGGAATAGTTACAAAATTTTATTATTTATTTATTAACTCAGATCTCCAGAACCTCATTTGGCATCATCAACCTTACTTGATCATGTTTAAGTATTTTGAAAACAAAACCAATTTTTAAAGGGAATATTCTGTTATTCTCAACAGCCTGTTGCAAACTTATTTTTTTGTAAAGATCTGACATTTTAAGTTTTTTTTTTTTTCCTAGCCTATGTATTTTGTGTTGGGTTGATGTTTAAAAAGCTCTTCGTCCCCTGAGGGAACATGGCTAGCAAAACCAAACCAGTCAATATCCAATGAGTATCTGCCAAGGTCAGCTAGCAGTGTGGACCTTGAGGGGTAAGAAGAAATTAGACATCCGATTGTGCTTGTCTCCAGGTGGACCTGGAGTGTTTGTTCTGAGGATCCAGAAACAACTTAGGGTGTAAAGAATGCAGGTCAACATTTTTTTATGTAACCGTACCCCTTTTTGTTTTCAGTTAGGAGGCCAGGGCAAGGGTAACTGTTCATAGAGGTCATCCATCCAGATTGAGCCTGGGGCCCATCCAAGAAGACAGAGTCCAGTTGATGTTGGATGTTCACTGACCTATGCCAGCAGGTGAGAAGGACAGTGATGAAATCTCCCACTCAGGTTTCTAGGCAATAGTGGCAGCTCAACTATTTAGGCCAGCAATGGTATCTTCCTTTCCGAGGCGGTATCTGGAGTTAGAGACATGGGTTTGAATCCCACCTCTGCCATTTACTAAACTACATGGTCATGGGCAAGTGATGACCTCCTGGGCCTCAGTTTCCTTACCTGTAGAATGAGGATAAGAATAATACCACATAGGATTCTTATGAAATTAGAAAAATGTCTTGCACAGCTGACTAAATGTTATTGTTTCTCTGCACTTAACACCAATACAAAACAAAAACAAAACAAGTTGCTGTTAATTTGATTCTGACTCATGTTGTTATTGTTGTTAGGTGCTGTCAAGTTGGACCCTACTTATAGCGACCCCTTCTTGGGTTTCCAAGGCAGTATCACTACGGAAGTAGATTGTCTCATCTTCCTTCCGAAGAGTGGTTGGTGGGTTTGAACCACCAGCCTTCTGATTAGTAGTCAAGTGCCTTGGGCACTATGCTACCAGAACTCCCATGGCAACCCTACTTGTGTCAGAGTAGTACTGTGCTCCATAGAGTTTTCAAATGGCTGTGACCTTTCAAAAGCAGATTGTCATGGCTTTCTTCCAAGGTGCATTTGAGAAGATTCAAACTGCCAACCTTTTTGTGGTGGAACACTTAACTGTTTACGACTTCTACCAAATACCAGTAACAGCCATTTATTGAGAATTTGCTATGTGATAGACACAGTGTTAAGCTTGTTAAGACCATGACCCCATTTTATCCTTTCACCTCTATATGGTACTTAGTTCATCCCTTTTTCAAAGATAAGAAGTTCTGGTGCTACAGTGGTTAAGGGATTTGGCTGCCAACCAAAAGGTCAGTGGTTCAAACTAAGCAGCCACTCCGTGAGTGAAAAATGAGGCATTCTGCTTTCATAAAGTTTTATAGCCTTGGGAACCCTATGGGACAGTTCTTCTCTGTCCTATAGGTTCACTATGAGTTGAAACACACTCGATAATGATTGTTTTTTTCTCCCATTTTCATAGATAAGGACAGTGAAGCACAGAGAAGTTTCACAATTTACTCAAGGTTACATATAATATGTGCAAGAGCCAGGATTCTAACCCGATTATGTCTGACACGAAATGTGATCTCTAATACAATATGATACGAAATACATAATAAAAACAAAACAAAAATATCCTTATCATTAGTATACTTTGATGTTCCCAGGGAAAGCTATTAGATTATCCTTAGAGTATAAACTTTAACAAGACAGAGTTGTGGCTGTGATTTTTTTCTACACTGTCTAGCATGGTGCTATGTGCTGAAGACACTTAATACACTCTGTTCTTGCTGCTACTGTTGTCACTGATGATCTCTAAGCTGGAACCACAGTTGTAACCTGTAGGTTGCAGGCAGGGACATCAAGCATAAGTAGGGGCCTATGTGTTATTGAGGGAGGTCTGGCAGCATAGTGCCTAAGACACTTGACTGCTAACCAGAAGGCTGGTGGTTCAAACCCACCAGCCACTCCTTGGAAGGAAGATGGGGCAATCTACTTCTGTAGTGATACTGCCTCGGAAACCCAAGGAGGGGTCAGTTCTCTATGAGTAGGGTCCGACTTGACTGCACATAACAACAACAACAACATGTGTTATTGAATGCTCCATGAAGTTATGTGAGGGGTCTTGGGTGGCAGGAGACATAGACACCCCACATGAATTCTTGATACTCCCAAATTCCCATCCAATTTTTAAGAAAAATCACATCAAGTTCCTTACTTTAGAGTCTACTCAAATAGAGCCAACTTACCTTCCTGATTAATCTCTCTCCTCCAGGACTTCTCTTTTTTCTCTCGTCCCACAAACAAGAGAAGATTGATAGCGGGAATGGAAAAACCCGTGATGTGGTCTCACTAATACAGATCTAGGCTATGGTGAGGGAGATTCCCCTTCCTCCTCTGTTTGTTTAAAGATAAAGAGGCCTTTTCAGTTTGTATGGGGTCCAACAATTTAACCATAAACTATGTTAATGGATTTTCAGAAAGTACCTGTTCTACTGGTCTGCGGGGGTGGAGGGGGGGAGATGTGAACCCCACTCTGGGCCAAGCTTCCCCAGATCCCTCAATTTAGAAGGTTTATTCTTTTAAGTGCTTATTCTAATGTCTTATACCCCACAGTTTTAAATTTAAAAAAAAAAAAAAAACCTCTTGTATTCCTAATACACAGGATTTTCAGATCTGCCAATAACTCACCCTGTTTCAAAGAAAAAGTCATTTTTTTTTCCTTACTGGAATTTTTTCATTCCTTCCCACCCACCCCACCCCCATTTCTCATTTCCTCAGGAAACCATTTAGCCGGAGAGAGAAGGAAAGTTTTCCAACACACTTCCCCAGCCCCCATAGACTCATGTACACCCAGAAAGCAATCTAGCACCAACAACATATGTTACAGTATTCTCAGCCTTCCTTGTAAAGATTTCTGTCTCCAGTTCCCTGGAGCGTTGGAAAGGCCTTCTGTGGAAAGCCATTCCATCCATGCTAACATCAGTCAGCCTTTAGGAACCATTAGGAGTGGTTGGACTAGCCTCTAGGAGTCTGCCATTTGCTCTAGGCTATGAATCAGTGATGCACAGATAAAGTCATTATGGACCATCCACGGTCCTTGGAAAGTCTTGAGAGTAAGGGAAGGTAAAGTAAGGACTCTCCTCCTAGACAGTTTTTAAGGAACAAGGGGAATGTGATGTCATTCTTTTGTTAAACAAATATTTGTGAACTTTATCAGGTACTAGGAGCCAAAACCCACCAGCCCAGCCGCTCCTCGGAAGGAAGATGGGGCAATCTACTTCCATAGTGACACTGCCTCGGAAACCCAAGGAAGTATCGCTATGAGTTGGTCCGACTCAACGGCACATAACAACAACAACAACAGGAGTCCCTGGGGTGGTGAAAATAGTTACTGTGCTCAACTGCTAATTGAAAAGTTGGAGGTTTGAGTCTACACAGAAGCACTTCAGCAGAAAGCCCTGGCAATCTACTACCAAAATATCAGCCATTGAAAACCCTATGGAGTACAGTTCTGCTCCGCTGTACATTAAGTGGCCATGAGTTGATGTTGAATCAAAGGCAACTGCATTTAGTGTCAAGTACTAAGGAATGTTTCAGGTATTGGCAATATAATGGTGAACAAACAGGCAAAGCCCCTGCTCTCTAGTTTACTTTCTAGTTTGAGCAGGAGCTGAGAGGGGGGATATTGAGTACAGAAGACAGGCAAAAACCAGGAAAACAAATACAGAAACAAAATACATTTACTTCATGATAAGTACTATGAAGAGATCAAATAGTAAGGCAGAATAGTGACTCAACTTTCTGCTTTAACTTTTAGGAAGCCTCTTTCCTCTGGTCTCTGATGGAGTTACCTGACATACCTTCTGGCTCTGAGGGTCTCACTGGTGGCTGGCTTTGTCCCACCCGGAACATAGAGTCCACATTTCTCTCTGATGAGAGAGTCCAAGAACTTTTATGAGTGAAGATGTGTAGTCTCTCACCTCTGCCTCCTCCCAATCTGACTCAGTGTGTTGGGAGGCAGAAGACTAGAAGAAATCAGAGTTTCAGAAACAATTTTAGGTCTATGGCCCAAAACATATGGCAAGCTTTTTTTTTTTTTTTTTTTTTTGAATATTTAAGTGGCAAACTGCAAAGGAAGAGAGTAGAATTATTTCCTTATTTCCAGTTGCAAGGAAAAAATATTACCTTTAGCCAAAAGGGTTTCCCCTGTGTTATTCACCTTCCGTGCTTTATCAAGTATGTTGGGATCAAATCTAATCTATATCCAAGTTCAAAAAGTGTTGGATGCCTCCAAGTAAGACTGACTTTTCATTATGGTAGCAAACATGCAACTGTTCCACACTGTAAAGTTGTTTCCCTCTTGATTTGGCTTTGGATACAAAAATTTTCTTAGCTCCAGGGGAGGCCTTCAGTCTCTAAGACTGAGCTTACTACACTCTTCCCAGAAACCACCAGATGTCAGCAACTCATCTGATTTCAGTTCCCTAGCAGAGAGAAATGCGGCCCACAAGAAAGGGAAACAGTCCACAGCAAAGGGAAAGACTGCCTTTGGCTGGCAGCAGTCTTTTTAAGTTGTAAGGACTGCATGAACTTGTCTGCTTTTAGGAAAAGTGCTTGTGGCTCCAGCACAACCTGCATTTGAAGACCAATCAGCCATTGAGACATATTCATATTCATGGGATGAAAACTTCACACTTAGTCTGATTGTTCTTTGTCAGCATAATTTACAGATACCAAAAAAGTTTGGCAGAGAATTTAAGAAGATTCAGTGGGATGAATTTTAGGGCCAAAGGCAACTAAATGGATAAATTTTCTTTCAAGTGTTTTTCTTTGTTTGTTTTAAAGGATCCAGCCAGTCTTGAGAAAAATGCAGTAAGAATAGAAAGAGAAATCTGAATGTGCAAACATTATTTCAAAGAGGTGGCCTAAACATGGTACTGAAAGGGCAGACCCCACTCGTGTAATATTTATTTTGCAAAACCAGGCTAAGCCGTCCGTAGAGTAGAATGTGAGAAAAAACACATTTGGTGAATTAAGCAGTAGCATAGCTAAAAATGCCTCGAGCTTTGTGGAGGAGTCCTCCCTGTTATTTCATGGATTTTACAGACCTATCCTAATGCCTTCTTCAATAAACCAAGCCCACAAGTGCAAATCTAATGTGATCAGCTTTATGAAAAGTTACCAGATTCTTAAGAGCTGTTGTGGCAGTGCCGCCACACGCATTATTTGCTCAGCTCATTTCCAATGTATCTTCTCCCACTTTTCACTTTCATTCTTCTTGTTCCTGCTATTTAGTTCTGTACTTCAAGGTCAAATCGTCATCACTCATTCCATTGTTGAGCAAATCTCTGCGTCTTTAGCAGCGCAGAGGAAGGGCGAGGTGTCCTCTGTAACACATCTCAGTGCAAAAGCTGTTGTTATTGTGTGCTGTCGGGTCAATTTCAACTCATAGTGACCATATGTGTGCAAAAGTTGATTATGGTAAAATTTGTGACTGAACTCCCCAAAGCTGGCATTTGAGGTCTCGGATTAGTGTCTTCATTTAGGCTTGGGGCAGCGACAAAACCCAGTGCTCTGAAAACAACTACCTTCCCCAGTCCCAGTATAGGGCTTGGTGCAGAGTGGATGCTAAAACAGACTGTTGACAAAGTCAGGCACAGTCTGTCTTCCCACCTACTTGCCACTTGGTACTTCTCTCAGGAACCTTTAGCATCAGCCTCATCTATCGCCCACCATGAGTTTCTAAAACATGCAAGGACTTTTCTGTCTGAAAAATTATCTTTACTCTAACTACCTTTTCCCACTCTTCCTGGAATTCTCTTCAATCTCATTTAAATTCAATTGATGGTTCAAGCTCTACTTCAAGTCCCTAAAACTTTCACTTCACCTATCACTCCAGCCTGAGGTTCTTTCAGACTTCTTAATTCTTGGTGTACCCCATCTTTAGTTCTCTGTACCCCATCTTTAATTGTGGTACTTGTTGTACCCTATCATTATTAGTTCTCTGACTTAACAATGTCACATTATATTGTATATTAATAATTTGGTATCATTATATATCAATAACTATGTATAATTATATATCTCATTCATTGTCAAGGCGGATCTGACTCATAGCGACCCCTCCTTGGGTTTCTATGGAAGTAGATTTCCAACCTTCCTTCTGAGGACTGGCTGGTGGGTTTGAACCGCCAGCCTTCTGGTTAGCAGTCAAATGCCTTAGGCACTATGCCACCGGAGCTCCCTAATTATATATCAGTAGTTAATATAATGTATAATATATATATTACTATGCTATCATCTATAGTATGTCAGCCTACTTCTACTTTTTCTTTCAAAATAGACTATAAATTTAACAGATTTTAATACTTTTTTAGCCAAGTATTTTACAAATAGTAAGGTGCATAAAAACACTTGTAAATTTAAAGTAGAAATGTTCTATTTGTTGCTTTCAGTTTATGCTCTGCCAGAGAACACTTCCATGGAAGTAAATTTCTAAGCTAAATGAGAAGTAGAACCTGGAACCTTTATTCCTTCCTTATTCATGGTTTCATCTGAGATCCTTAAATGAAGAATGGCCCAGAGAAGTTTAGATGATTCAACCTCCAGTCCTTTTCTCAGGAGGCTGTGGTTCCTCTCAGCAATGAGGAAAGCCAAGCCTCAATTCCCTGAGGGTAATTTGACCTGCTAATTATATGCAAAGACTCAGATCACTAAAAGAGGGCTTGACTTTCGTGTCACCTGGGAAATGTCAACAAATGACATTATCTCCCTTTGAGCAAGCACTGTGGCTTCTGACTGGGCAACAAGGGTCAATAGGGAAGCCAGGTGAGTCAGGGACCTTCAGAATCATTGGGCCTGGGATGGGTGGGGCAGTTAAAGACTCTTCCTATAACTTGTTGCTGAAATGTTTTAATTCATTATGGTTGCTAGTGAAGAAGATTCTGAAAGGAAAATTACCTTTCTGTTTTCTACCTGGGAAACAGAGGAAGAGCTGTGTGAAAGCTTGTATGGGCAGCTATAGCATAATGATGTTTTTGTGGCTAGACTGAAGCCACATTCAAATCCACTAGTGTGGAATTGGTGGCCACCCCTTCTTTACCTCTTACTAGATCAACATGAGGTTAAGTGAAAGGCAGTGTGTGATTTGTGAAGTTGATTATGGTAATTTATTACTCCATTTAGAGAGTGCTTGCTGTGGGCTAAGTGCTTTACACCCATTTTAATCCTTCAAACCCACCAGCCACTCCTTGGAAGAAGATTGGGCAATCTACTTCAGTAGTGATACCACCTTGGAAACCCAAGGAAGGGTCACCATGAGTCAGATCTGACTCGATAGCAGTGACTTTGGCTTGGTTTATCATAACTCTTGGGGACATATTATCATTTCCATTTTATAGAAAAGGAAATTGATGCTCAGAGAGGTAAAGAAATTTGTGCTGAGTCACACAGCTAATAAGAGGTGGTATTGAGTTTCAAATACAAGCAAAAAAAAAAAAAAAAATCACATGCCTTGGATTCTGGTCTTGATTTTGTCACTCTCTAGCTCTGTGACTTAAAATCAGTTGCCATGAAGTCAGTTCTGATTCAGTGTTATCCCATGTGTTGTTGTTGTTGTGTGCCATCGAGTCGGACCCGACTCATAGCGACCCCTCCTTGGGTTTCCAAGGCAGTATCATACGGAAGTAGATTGCCAAATCTTCCTTCCGAGAAGTGGCTGGTGGGTTTGAACTGCTAGCCTTCTGGTTAGCAGCAAGTGCCTTAGGCACTATGCTACCAGAGCTCTTACCCCATGTATGATAGCGTAGAACTGTGCTCCATAGCATTTTCTGTGGCTGATTTTTCAGAAGCAAATTGCCAGGCTTTTCTTCCAAAGTGCCTTTGGGTGGACTTAACCTGAGCACCTGAACTGTTGGTATGATCCAGTTATCCAAATTATCAAACAATATCATTAATATCACATTCAAGTAAAATCTTGTAGAAGGTGATTCAAAAACAAACTGCAGCAGTGTATTGACAGGGAACTGCCAGAAATTCAAGGTGGATTCAGAAGAGGACATGGAGTAAAGGATGTCATTGCTGATATCAGATTTATCTTGGCCGAAAGCAAAGAATACCAGAAAGATGTTTACCTGTGTTTTTTTGACTATGCAAAGGCATTTGACTGGGTGGATCATTACAAATTGTGGATAACATTGCAAAGAATGGGAATTCCTGAACACTTAATTGTACTCATGAGGAACCAGTACATAGACCAAGAGGCTGTCATTTGAACAGAATAAGGGGATAATGTGTGGTTTAAAATCAGGAAAGGTATGGGTCAGCCTTGTATCTTTTCACCACACTTACTCAATCTGTGTGCTGAGCAGATAATCTGAGAAGCTGGACTATACAAAGAAGAAAGTGGCCTAGGGATTGGAGGAAGAATCATGAATAACCTGTGATATGCAGATGACACAACCTTGCTTGCTGAGAGTGAAGATGACTTGAAGCACTTACTGATAAAGATTAAAAACTATAGTCAACATAAAGAAAAGGAAAATACTCCAACTGAACCAATAAGCAACATCATGATAAATGGAGAAAAGATTGAAGTTGTCAGGGATTTCATTTTATTTGGATCCATAGCCAACACCCATGGAAACAGTAGTCAGGAAATCAGACGTTGTATTGCACTAGAAAAGCTGCTGCAAATGACCTAATTAAAATGTTAAGAAGCAAAGATGTCACTTTGAAGACTAACGAGCACTGACCCAAGCCATGATATTTTCAATTGCCTCATATGCACATGATAGCTGGACAATGAATAAGGAAGACTGAAAAAGAGTTGATGCCTTTGTATTGTGTTGGTGAAAAATACTGAAAATACCATGAAATGCCAGAAAAACAAACAAGTCTGTCCTGGAAGAAGTGCATCCAGAGTGCTCCTTGGAAGCAAGAATGGTCAGACTTCATCTCACCTATTCTGATCATGTTGTCAGAAGGGACCATTCCCTGGAAAAGGATATCATGCTTGGTAAAGCAGAGGGTCAGCAAAAAAAGGGGAAGACCCTCGACAAGATGATCTTGAAAGGATGAGCTCAAGTATAGCAAGGGTGTGAGGATGGCACACAACGGGACAATCTTTCATTCTGTTGTATGTAGGTCACCATGACTTGGAGCTGAAGTGATGGCACCTAACAGCAAGAGTAGCAACCATCCAGGAGCTTCAGCTCTATAATTTAGGAAGAACAATTCTTAAAACTTTTTTGAGCCTCTGTGTTGTCTCCTTTTGAGGACTGGTGATCGACTTCTAAAAAAATCAGTCACTAAAGACCTTATGTAATACAGCTACACTCTGACTTGAATGTAGTTACCAAGAGTTGACATCGACTTGTTTGTTTTTTTGTTTTGTTCTCTTCTTAAAATAAGGAGGTTGGATAGATGACATAGAAATATTCTAACCAATATAGTACTTGTTAGCCCCATGTGGCTATTGAGGACTAGATGTGGATTGTCTGCATTAAGATGTGCTGTAAGTGTATAATACACACTAGATTTCAGACTTAACATAGAAAAAAAAAGAACATGAACTATCTCAATAATATTTTTAATATTGTTCACATGCTAAAATGATAATATTTCATATTTACTGAGTTAAACTATAATGTTAAAATTAATTTCACCTGTTTCCTTTTGCGTTTGAAATGTGATCACTGGAAAATTTAAAATTATGCATATAACTCATATTTCTATTGGGTAGGGTTTTTAGACTTTCTGATTAACTGTCTCTGGGAGTCATGTCTTTTGAGTGGACATTTCTTTATGATTCCTTGGGTTTGAGTCTCATCAGGTGATGAGAGTATGAGCTGCAATCAAGGGAGACAGAGCATACATAGCAAGGGCTATCGACAGAAATGACATAAGCTCTGACTACTGGGACCCAAACTGTTCAATTAATTTGGTTACAAATAGAATTATGTTTGACAGCACAATGCTTAAACAAGCAGCAAAGAATAATTTTTCACTTTTAAGCAATGACAAACACCAGCATATTCACTGATGCCAGATTAAATTCTTATATCATTTCATTTAATCCTTATAACAATGCTTGATTCTGTTATTATGCAGATTCTAAAGATGATAAAACTGAGGCTCAGGAGAGGTTAAGTAACGTGCTCAAGGTCACAGAGATAGTTAGTGAGGGGGCTAGATTCAAAGATAAGTGGGTCTGACTCAAAAGCTTATATTTATAACCCTTAGGATGGCTTCAGAAAACAAAATAAAGTATTATAATGAAATGTGCAAAGACCTGGAGTTAGAAAACCAAAAGGGATGAATACGTTCAGCATTTCTCAAGCTGAAAGAACTGAGAAAAAATTCAAGCCTCGAGTTGCAATAGTGAGGGATTCTATTAGAAAAATATTGAATGATGTGGGAAGCATCAAAAGAAAATGAATACATAGAGTCACCATACCAAAAAGAATTGGTCAATGTTCAACCATTTCAGGAGGTAGAATATGAACAAGAACCAATGGTAGTGAAGGAAGAATCCAAGCTGCCTGGAAGGCATTGGCAAAAACAAGGCTCCAGGAATTGGCGGAATACCAAGTGAGATGTTTCAGCAAATGGATGCAGTGCTGGAAATGCTCACTTTTTTATGCCAAGAAATATGAAAACAGCTTCCTGGCCAATCGATTGGAAGAGATCCATATTTGTGCCCATTTCAAAGAAAGAATGTGGAATTATTAAAAATATCTTTAATATCACATGCAAATAAATTTTTTCTGAAGATAATTAAAAAATGGTTGCAGCAATACATCAACAGAGAACTGCCAGAAATTGAAGCTGGAGTCAGAAGATGATATCAAACTAGGGATGCCATTACTGGCATCAGATGGATCTTGTCTGAAAGAAGAGAACACCAGAAAAATGTTTGCCTTTATTTTATTGACCATGCAAAGGCATTTAACTCTGTGGATAATAACAAATTATAGATAATATTGAGAAAAATGGGATTCTAGAACAATTAATGTGCTCATGTGGAACCTGGACATAGACCAAGAGGTAGTCATTTAAACAGAACAAGGGAATAATGCATGACTTAAGATCAGGAAAAGTGCATGTCAAGGTTATATCCTTTCACCATACTTATTATTTATGTTTGCTGAGCAAATAATTTGAGAAACTGGACTATATGAAGAAGACTGTGGCATCAGTATTGGAGGAATATCGATTAACAACCTGTAATATACAGATAACACAACTTTGCTTCTGGTAAGTGAAGAAGACTTGAAGCACTTGCTGATGAAGATCAAAGACTACAACTTTCAGTACGGATTATATGTCAACATAAAGAAAACAAAAATCCTTACAATTGGACCAATAAGCAACACCATAATAAATGGAAAAAGATTGAAGTTGTCAAGGATTTCATTTTACTTGGATCCATAGTCAATGCCCAGGGAAACAGCAGTCACAAAATCAAATGACATATTGCATCAGACAAATCTGCTGTAAAAGATTGTTTTGTTTTAGTGTTGAAAAGCAACGATGTCACTTTGAAGACTAAAGTGCACCTGACCCAAGCTAATGGTATTTCCAATTGCCTCATATGCATGTGTAAACTGGATAATGGCTAAGGAAGAATTGATGCCTTTGAATTTTGGTGTTGGTAAAATTAAATATACCATGGCTTTCCAGAATAATGAACAAATCTGTCTTGGAAGAAGTAAGCTAGAATCATATAAATTCTATCAATGCTGCCTTTAGAATCCAGAATGCTGCTCCTTGGAAGCAAGAATGGTGAAACTTCACCTCACATATTTTGGACATGTTATCAAGAGGGACCAGTCCCTGGAGAAGGACATCATGCTTGATAAAGTATAGGATCAGTGAAAAGAGGTAGACCCTCAATGAAAAGGATTGACACAGTAGCTGCAAAAATGGACTCAAACATAGCAATGACAATGAGTATGGTACAGGACTGCAAAGTGTTTCGTTCTGTCGTCTGTAAGGTTGCTATGAGTCAAAACTGACTGGACAGGCCCAAAGGTAACATTATCTAATCCAAGTGGCCTTAGTTTCCCCAATCATAAACAGGTGACGTGGAAATAAGCATCTGCTTTGTGAGAAACCTATTAGTGCAGGAAGAACCTCCAGAGGTCTCCTGATTCTGGGGATTATTTATGTGTCTCAGAGGTCCTGCTTGTCAACATACATCCCTTTGGCAGACATGTTCCACTGGGTTCTGCATCCTAGCAGTTTGGAGACACAATGCTTTCTAGGTTCTTTCAGTTAAAGACAGACAGCACTGATGCAGATGTAAATAATTATCGACCATGTGTAAAACTTTACTTAGCCACTGAGTGAAAGCTAGAAAGCTTGTCTCTGTTATCCAATGATCTTCAAACATTCAAATTTGGCCCCTTAAAGTGTGATTCCCTTTGAAATATGTGAGGCTATATATATCAGTAGTGATCCAGTCAGGAGAGAGAAACCACATAGCAATTGGAACAGGGAAAAGTTAATATAAAGAATTATTGACAGGGATTGGAACAATGGAGGATTGGCAAGTAAGAAGTAAAGTAAACTGTAAAGATTATAGGCACAACAGATATAAGGGTAGGCATTACTCCCAGGGCTGAGATAGATGACCAAGGAAGACCTCTCCTCATCTTCTCCCCCAGGGCTGAGATCCAGACCATGCTGGAGAGGGTCTGGTCATGGCTCACTGAGCTGACCCAATGGGAATTGCTAGAAATCTGTTCTCTAGGGTGCCTGGGGAAGCTGTTCAGGAGCTATCTCTCTGAAGGCACTGCAATATGAAACCCCCTAAGATGGTTTGGGATAGGTTGTCTGGGGAAGTTGCCAGATGCAGGATCCTGCTGGCTGCAATCCTCTGTAGGAGCCTGGTGCTGGAAAACTGCCCCTGCTCCAGGAGCAAGGTACTGAATTAGCTACTTGCACTGAAGGAGCTGGCTGCCGGGGAAGAAGTCTCCCATAGTGCAGGAGCCTGCTGAATCAGAAAACCAGAATGAGGAAAGAAATCTCCTTCCTCCTGCAATGTCATTCCAGTGTTCTCTACTGCTAAACCTAAACATTGTGCCAGCTGGCAAAGAAAAATTATTTAAAGGGCCCAGATCCATTTTTGTAGCAGGTGGTGAAGGATACATTTGAAGCTAAGAGACAATAAACTGATAGTTGGCCCACTATTGAAGAATAGTATCTAAACTCTACTATACATAAGCAATACCTGGAGGGCACTTGTGAAAAATTCAGAGTTCTGGGACCTCAGATTCTGGTTCAGTGGATCTAAGATTGGCCCTACAATCTGTAGTTTTCACAGATACTTGAGATAAGTTTGAACAATGATCTGCTACCATCTATTTTCTTTTAGATTATTGCAGCACTCTCCTAGCTGATGTCCCTGATTCCCTTCTTATTCTTGTGGCATCTATTCTTCCCACAGAAGCAAAGTGATTTTGTGAAAATAAAAGTTAGAATAAGTCACAGAGCTGCTTACAATCTTCCAATGGCTTCCTATATCACTGGAGAGAAAGCCCATGAGCTCATAGGGCCCTGCACTACTTGGGCCCCCATGACCTCTCTCCTACTTCTCTCTCTTTTTTCATTCCACCAGGGCCACATGGGTCCAGGTTTTACCTTGAACACCTTGTTGTACCTGGAACAACCCAGGCTCACCTGAGCCTCAGGATCTGTGCATTTGCAGCTCCCTCTGCCTGCTGGACTCTCCTCCTAGATACCTGCAGAACTGCCATCACTGCCTATTGGTATGTGCTCAGATGACACCTTCTCAGTGAATTCTTCCTGACTCCTCCCTGTAAAATTTCAAACATATTTCAACCCTTCACCCAATGCATTCCCTATCCTCCTTCTCTGGTTTATTTTTCTCCATAGCACTGACCACCATCTAACTTATTATAAGTTCTACATATTTATTTTGCTTGTCTTTGGTCTTGCCCCACTGGAATGTAAACTCCATGAAAAAAAATGAATCTGTTTTGTTCATTGATGTACCTGTAAGGGTTTTGAATGGCGTCTGGCACAACAGATGTTCAATGGATATTTGTCAAATGAATGAATGCAGTCCTTACTTTGAGAAACCTCTCTGCAGGGTATAGAGATTGTGAGGTTCTAGTACTGATGGGCAGAAGAGGCCCACAGCAGCTCTTAAACACTTCAGAATCTTCACATAGGCAAACACTGGCATGCACCTTTTAAAGGAGCTTCCCAGCATGAAATAAGAGACCTCTAGAACAGTGTAGAACAGTGTTGGTATAATGGATAAGGAGAGCACTCCTGCATCTATTTAGGAGGAAGGAAAAGCATTCCAGATCATTGAAAGAACATGTAGAGTTTCAGAGAGAGAGAGAGAAAATTATAATTCCTCAAAATGATTGTTTGTGAAGAAAGTCTGCATTTTCAGCCATATTGCTTCTAGACAGTTTCTAGAGGCCTCTGGATTTGAAAGACAAGACTCCACATATGAAGCAAGACTTTCTGTTTTCTTCCCACAGCCAAATTCTCTTGTTCTTGGAGGAAGGAAGCACGCCTATGATCAGGACGTCCTTTAGACTCGGGAGTTTGTCCTCCATCGCCATGCAGATCAAGCCTCTTCCATCTGCTCTTCACACTGAAGTGAATTCCAAGTGTGGACTTTCTGAGTGAGTCATATCTCTGTTTCACATGCTTTGGACCATATTTAGCCAAAGACATTTAAGAGTTTCTGGATAAATAACTTAAGGAGAAGGCAAAGAGCGACTGAGAGGTAGAAGCTAAAAACCAGGTTGGACTCTGGAAAACCAGATTGGAGGCAAGAAAGTAGACTTGGCATTTCATATACACAGGAGAATGAAAAGTTAACAGTTTAGAACAAGTCTTTAGACATATTTTCAAGATATAATTTGATAGAAAAAGATAATCTTGTGACTGTTAGAAGATGAAGGGAAAAATTGAGACAATGATTAACTGTTATTGGGGTTATGCAGTCTATTTATGAAAATCCAGGCAATTTCATTTGAGCATGATTACTTCATTTGATATTCACACTTGCTAACAAGATATGAGCCACATGCATGTTACACTATCCTTCTCTTGGGATGACTCCTCTCCTAGTTATAGGTATGGTAGCATGAAAAATCCTACTCTGTAAGTTCATGGAAAGCTGGAAAAGCTATTCCCTCTTCCAAGCGTTGTCACCTCACAAACCTTTGGATAATGTATTGTGTCCTGAGAAGTTCAAACAGGAAACTTAACCATTGATCATTAACTTTTAAAAAATTATCATTTGATCACCATTTTATTATCAATGTTTCTGGAATAACTAGAAGAGTTTTAACTATTGCATGAAAAGCAGAATTAGACAAGAATGTTCTAACACAACTAACTCACCCACTGGTACTCCTAAGAACCATTATGTAAGAAGAATGAAAAAGTGTGGGTCACTCATTCCCCACCTAGTGCCCTTTTGGTATGATCCCTTGGTTTCTTTCACTTGCCTATATTGGTAATATATGTGACCACTAGCATAGGGCCTAAGGCATTTAACTGCTAACCAGAAGGTTAGCAGTTCAAACCCACCAGCTACTCCTCGGAACGAAGGCTGGGCAATCTACTTCCATAATGATACTGCCTCAGAAACCCAAGATGGGGTCACTATGAGTCAGATCTAGCTTGATGGCAGTGAATTTTGAGTTAGATTGCCAAATCCAATGGCCAGTTCTCAATCCATATCCTTTTCTACCTGTCAGTAGCATTGGCATGGTTGGTCATCCCCTTGGACTTGAAATGCTTTCTTCACCTGGCCTGAGCACCCCTCTCTTCTGGTTACTCTCTTACTTTACTGGCTTTCTTTCCCCATCCCCTTTATTGCTTCCTCCTCATCTATTCAAAATCTATCAGTTAGAAGGCTTGAGGGTTTAGTACAAAGACCTCATGTGAGTTCTGTCTAATTACTCCCTAGATAACCTCATGGAGGGTCATGGTTTTAAAGATCATCTATCTTCCAAGAATTTATAAGTTCATTTCTCAAGCTTGGATGATTCCTAAAACTCAGATAATGTACAACTTCATTTGTGATGCATCTACTTTAATATCTGGTATCTCAAACTTAACATATCCAAATCTCTGATTATTACACCTCCTCAAAAAAATGTTTTTCCTGTAGTTTTCCCACTTTAAGTTAGTGTTAATCCTCTCTTTCTAATTGCTCTAGGTAAAAAAAAAAGTGTGAAGTTTTCCTTCATACTTTCCTTCACATCCCACATCTGATCCATGAGCAAATCCTGTTGTCTCTGCTTTCAAAATAGATCTACTGGCTACCTTCACCATCTCCACTACCTCTATTCTAGCCAGCATCATCTCCCATCTAGGTTATTGCATAGCTGTAAGCTCATCACTCTATTTTTACACCCTACCCCTCCAGCCCCCCCCCCCCAAGAAACACATATATTTATTCTCAAGACAGTAGCTAGAGTGGTCCTTTTATGATGTAAGTCACATCTCTGCTTAAAACCTCCCAGTAGCTTTCCATCTCACTCAGGGTAAAAGCCAGAGTTTTTGCAGTGGTCTTGTTTTAGTTTTCTAGGGCTGCCTATCTTATAAGGGATATCATCAGGGTGGGTAAACCAGAGAGCAGAGATGAATAAGCCCAGGGACTGGGACCAACAGGAATGAGCTGCAGGGATCAAAGTGAGGAGAGGGAATCCAGGCATGCCCATAGCAGCAGGGCGGGAGAGCAGGAGAAAGGGGAGTAAAAGGCCCAGGAACCTGGACAGAGGAGGAGTCAGCCACAGGGATCCAGGTGAGGAGAGGGAACCCAGGCATGCTCAAACCATCACGGCAGGAGAACCGGAGAGCAGAGATGAATAGGCTCAGGGACCAGGACTGACAGGAGTGAGCTGCAGGGATCCAGGTGAGGAGAGGGAACCCAGGCATGACCAAAGCATCAGGGCGAGAGAACTGGAGAGTGGAGACAAATAGGCCTGGGGACCGGGACAGAAATGGAGTGAGCTGCAGGGATATAGGTGAAGAGAGGGAACCCAGGGAAGCCCAAAGCAGCAGGGTGGGAGAGCAGGAGAGAGGGGAATAAAAGACCTAGGAACCAGGACAGAGGAGGAGTCAGCCACAGAGACCCAGGTAAAGGTGGTAGGAGAGGTTTCCAACAGGGAGACAAACTTGTCTGCTGGTTTGTCCTACTGTGGTGATGTGTTGATATGAGTTTTGAGGCTGAGCCACTGGTGTTTCAAACCCAGTGGGAGGCACATAATGCACAGGTATCAGCCCAACTTACAGGCTGAGACAGACTAGGAAGAAAGAAGAGGCCATCCACTTCTCAAAGAATTGGCAAGAGAAAACCTTATAAATAGCGAAGAAACACTGTCTGATACATTACTACACAACTTTATGAATAGTCCAGTTAGGTTAAAAGCTCTCAAAATAAGACTGGGAAAGAGCTACGTCTTCAGAGTAAACCCAGCCCTACTCATATGGATAAGGTAAAGCTTTCGAGACCTCCATTTGCTGATTAGGCACCACTCAAATTGAGGAGAAACAGCTGCAGACATCCATTAATAATCAGAACATGGAAGTATGAAGTATGAATCTAGGAAAATTGGAAGTTGTCAAAAATGAAATGGAATGCATAAAGATTGATATCCTTGGCATTAGTGAGTTGAAATGGAGGGATTTTGGCCATTTTGAATCAGACAACAATGTGATCTACTATGCTGGGTATGACAGTTTGAAGAGGAAAGGCATGACATTCATCATCACAAAGGATGTTTCAAGATCTGTCCTGAAGTACAATGCTGTCAGTGATAGGATAATATCCACACGCCTACAAAGAAGACCCATTAATATGACTATTATTCAAATTTATGCACCAACCACCAAAGCCAAAGATGAAGAAATTGAAGATTTTTATCAACTTCTGCAGTCTGAAATTGACCAAACATGCAATCAGGATGTGTTAATTATCACTGGTGACTGGAATGCAAAAGTTGGAAACAAAGAAGAATCACCAGTAGTTAAAAAATTTGGCCTTGGAGACAGAAATAATGCTGGAATTCATGCGGTAGAATTTTGCAGGACCAATGCCTTACTCATTGCAAACACCTTTTTTCAACAACACAAACGGCAGGCAGCTCTACACGTGGACTTCACCAGATAGAACACACAGGAATCAAATTGACTACATCTGTGGCAAGAGTTGGTGGAAAAGCTCAATATCTTCAGCCAAAACCAAGCCAGGAGCTGATTGTGGAATACACCATCAACTGTTCATATGCAAGTTCAACTTGAAGTTAAAGACAATTAAAACAAGTCCAAGAGAGATAAAATATGATCTTGAATATATCCCTCCTGAATTCAGAGATCATCTAAAGAATAGATGCACTGAACAGCGATGTCTGAAAAACCAGAAGAATTGTGGGAGGATATCAAGAACATTATCCATGAAGAAAGCAAGAGATCACTAAAAAGATGAGAAAAGAAGAGAAGACCAAAATGGATGATGGAAGAGACTCTGAAACTTGTCCTTGACTGGAGAGTAGGTAAAGCAAATGGAAGAAATGACAAGATAAAAGAGCTGAACAGAAGATTTCAAAGAGCAGCTCAAGCAGACAAAACCAAATACTATAATGAAGTGTGCAAAGACCTGGAGTTGGAAAACCAAAAGAGAAGAACATGGTCAGCAATTCTCAAGCTGAAATAATTGAAGAAAAAAATTAAGCCTCGAGTTGCAATATTGAGAGATTCTATGGGCAAAATATTGCATGATGCAGGAAACATCAGGAGAAGATGGCAGGAATACACAGAGTCACTGCACCAAAAAGAACTGGTGGCATATGATCTAGAACCAATGGTATTGAAGGAGGAAGTTGAAGATGCAATGAAAGAATTGGTGAAGAACAAGTCTCCAGGAATTGACGGAATACCCATTGAGATATTTTAACAAACGGATGCCTCATCGGAGGCACTCACTTGGTTATGCCAAGAGATTTGGAAGACAGCTACCTGGCCAACTGACTGGAAAAGATCCATATTTATACCCATTCCAAAGAAAGGGAATCCCACAGAATGTGGAAATTATAGAACAATATCATTAATATTGCAAGCAAGTAAGACCTCACTGAAGATAATTCAAAAACGGTTGCAGCAGTATAT
>NW_006921600.1:8103701-8105102 GCF_000298275.1 Orycteropus afer afer
GATGTCATGCTTGGTAAGATGGAGGGTTGACAAAAGAGGGGAAGGCCTTCAATGAGATGGATTGACACGGTGACTGCAATGATGGGCTCAAGTTTAGCAAGGATCATGGAGCTGGCAGGGGATCCAGCAGTGTTTTGTTCTGCTGTGCATGGGATCGCTATGAGTCAGAAACGACTCAACAACAACTAACAGGGCTGCCTTAATAAATTACCATATAATGGGTGACTTAAAACAACAAACTTATTTTTATAGTTCTGGAGGCTGGAAGTCCAAAATCAAGGCGTCAGAAGGTGCATGCTCCCTCTGAAGGCACTGGGCAAGGATACTTCCTGGCCCCTTCTTAGCTTCTGGTGGTTGTTGGCCATCCTTGGTGTACCTTGGCTTGTAGCTGCATCACTTCAGTTTCTGCCTCTATCTTCACATGTTGTTTTTCATTATATCTCTGTGTCTCCATATCTTCCTTTCCTTAGAAAGACACCACTCATTGAATTTAGGCTCACCCTAATCTAGTGTGATCACATTTCAACTCAATTACATTTCCCAAACAAGATCATGTTCATAGGTACTGGGGGTTAGGACTTGAACACAACTTTTAGAGGGACACAGTTCAACTCATCACAGACACCAAAGACCCTATGACATCACTCCCACCAATTACTTGATGGAACCTCCTGCCATATTTCTCATCACTGTAGCCACATTACCCTCTTGACTTTCCTCCAACACACTGGTTACATTCCCCACTCAGGACCTTTGTATTGGCTGCACATTCAGGCTTGGAAAGCACTTTTCCCAAGTAACTTAAAGTCTCTGTTCAAATGTTATCTTAACTGTGAGTTCTTCTCTGACCACTGTCTGAAAAAACCAAAAACAGTTATCTGTCTTAGATTTTCCTATGAAAGGTGTGGAAATTGCAAATAATAATACAATTCACACATGCTTCTTACCACCACTCCTCTTCCTGTCACTTTGTGTCCCATTTGTCTTGCTAAATTTTCTCCACTTATTGGTTTCTCCTGCTTCGCATATTTTCTTGTAGTCGATCACCCTAATCTGAAATATAAGCTCTCTAAGGGCAAGAGCATTGTTGGTTTTCTTTACTTCTGTATTATAGGTGCCTAGAATAGCATCAATGGCCCTGATGTCACAATGATAAAGTGCTTAGCTGCTAACCAAAAAATCAGTGGTTCAAACTCACCATCAGCTCTGTAGGAGAAGACACCTGATGATCTGCTCCTATAATGATTACAACATAGGAAATCCTATGGGGGCAGTCCTACTGTGTTCTGTAGGGTCCCTATGAGTTGGAATCAACTCAATAACACAAAACAAGAAGAATAGCATGTGGCACAAAGTGTGATCTCAATATATATATATATATATTTTTAATTATTTATTTAT
>NW_006921600.1:8109695-8111421 GCF_000298275.1 Orycteropus afer afer
AAAAAAAAAAATTTCAACCAGGCATAGGGAAAAGAAAAATGCCAAAATCTAGGACCTGGTAGGGGAAGATTAAGAATAATAATAAGAAAGACAAAAGTATTAATAATATTAGTTGTTTAAAAACAGACAAATACAAGCAAACTAATCACCAGAGAAAAGAAATCAAAAAAGCAAAAAATAAAAATAAAAAAGAGAAAAAAAAAAAATCAGTGGAGGACAGGGCAGGGACCCAGGCTCCGTCTTAGCACACAGACTGTGATGTAGTTCCTGTGGGCCCAGAAGTTAGGTTGGAGTGGGGGGTGGCCACACCTCCGTTCACCAAGCGGGTGTATGGGATGAGAGTAACAAGAGGAACGTTGCACCTTTCCAGTCTTGCAGGTCCCGAGTGTCCTCGGGGTTGCTGGAAAGCAGAACATGTTCTTAAGCCCCAGGAATCTGCGAGAGTGCTGTCTCTTTAAATATCCAAAACAGTCAAGCCACTTTTTAAACCTTCAAAATGGTGGCACCTCTGGACCGGCAAAAATCCACAATTCAGCCCACCTTTCTCTTCACCTTCTCCATTTGTTCCCCAGCCACCGTGCACAGTCCTCCATGCAGTCTCTGGCTAGCAGGGTGCTTTTTACCACCACTCGGGAATCTCCAAGCTGTTTGTGCCATCAAGATTGCTCAGGAACGCTTCTAGACCACAGCTCCATATGTCTCCTTTTTTGGTATTTTCATGCAAATTCTTCTAGTAGTTAGGGTTTAGTCCACTTCTACTTCCTTCCCTTTAAGGATCAAGGGTCCAAGATTATCTTCTTTGTCTGTGTTAATTGGTTTCCCTTTTCTTTGTTGGAGAGGGTCTGTGCAGTCTTTCTGCCTAGTCCGCCATCTTGCCCGAGACTCAATATATATATATGTTGAATGAGCAGATGAATAAATGAAAAGCAGTTAAGGGTAGATTACTACATACATAAAGCAGGTACTGTGAATTTAGGAGGGTTAGAGATGTGGAAATGAATGCCTTGAAGAGAATAGAGAGGCAGTGATGTCTCTTTCCTTGGAGGAATTTCAGCCACAGGCAAGGAGTCTAAGTCTTCCAGAGTCAATGTGGACCTGTGTTTAACTAGTGCAGCCACTTACAAACTCTTTGTCTTTGGGCAAGATATTTAACTTTGCTAAATCTCAGGTTTTCTCATCTGGAAAATAAGGTTAATAACGGGATCCACTTTTGGATTATTATGAAGAAAAACATGTTAAAAATATTTAGCACAGTGCCAGGATATTGTAATGCTCAATAATTGCTACAACTATTATTTTTGCATGAGACCCCTGGTAGCATAGTGCCTAAGACACTTGACTGCTAACCAGAAGGCTGGCAGTTCAAACCCACCAGCCACCCCTTGGAAAGAAGGTTGGGCAATTTACTTCCTCAGTGATACTGCCTAAGAAACCAAAGGAGGGGTCACTATGAGTTGGGTCAGACTCGACGGATCATAACAACAACTACTACATTATTTTATTTGTTCATTTTTTAAAATCATGATTTGGGTGAAAATTTACAGAGCAAATTCACTTTCCATACAGCAGTTCACATATACATTGTCTCATGACATTGACTACAATTCATCACAATGCAACAGCTCCCCTCCCACTTCCTCCCGATAGTTACCTCTTCCCTGTGTCCATCCGTCCATGCACTCCTGCCCCCGAGCTGTCTCCCTGTAAATAAACAGCCTTTCTTTCT
>NW_006921600.1:8115318-8116814 GCF_000298275.1 Orycteropus afer afer
GTTGATTTTTTCTATTGCCCTTCTATATTCTATTTCATTGATTTCTGCTTGAATTTTGATTATTTCCTTTCTTCTGGTGACTGTAAGCTTTTCTTGCTGTTCTTTTTCTAATTGTTGGAGATGTTGGTTTAAAGTGTTGATTTTGGCTCTTTCTTCTTTTTTGATATGTGCTATTATTGCTATAAATTGGCCTCTGATCACTGCCTTTGCTGTGTCCCAAAGATTTTGCTATGTTGTGTTTTCATTCTCATTTGATTCAAGAGTGTTGTTCAGTTTCCATGTGTTTACACTTTTTTCGTTGATCTTATAGTTGATATCTAAATTGATAGCCTTATGATCTGAGAAGATGCTTTGCAGTATTTCAATGCTTTTAAATTTGTGAATGCTTGCTTTATGGACTAACATAAGGTCTTTCATGGAAAATGTCCGTTTTTGTCTTTGTCTCTAAGGTGTGTCTCTTGTAGACAGCATATTGATGGTTTTGTTTTCTTATCCAATCTGTAACTCTCCGTCTCTTGAGTGGTGCATTTAATCTGTTAACATTCAGTGTAATTATTGACAAGTATGAATTGGTTGCTGTCATTTTGTTATGTGCTTTTTCCTGGTGTCCCTGGTTTCTTTGTTCCATGTTATTTTCTGTGCTGAGCTCATTATATTTATGAATTGTGTTATCATTTGCTTTGTTGCTGTTGTTTTAGTATATGCTGAATATTTGTGATTGTCCTATTTTTTATTGTGATATGAAGGTTTGCCATTTTTCTTTGAGGTTACCCTGTGGTTTATAATTTTCTCCCTGAGTTTAGAACAGTCCATTCTGTCTTGCAACTCTCTTAACTTCCTCACCATTTAGAATTTCTGTAACTACACAGTATTTTCCCTCTTTTTGGTTTGTAGTTGTCCTCACTTGCCACTTGATGTCTCTGGTTCCCTGTTACAATCTTGTAAGCTTATTTTACTTTGGCTATGTCCATAGCTGTGGTTTCTGGGTTATGTCATCTTGTGTATTAATGGTCAGTTGTTATTTGCTATTTTTGGTTCTCTGTTTCATGGACTCCCTTTAGTATCTCTTGTGAGATTGGTCTCATTTTAACAAATTCCCTTAGTTTCTGCTTATCTGGTAACCTCCTAATTTCACCATCATATTTGAGGCACAATTTTAGTGGGTATATAATTCTTGGTCAAAAATTTTTCTCTTTCAGGGTTTTATATATACCATCCCATTGCCTTCTCGCTTGCATGGTTTCTGCTGAGAAATCAGTGCTTATTCTTACTGGTTGTCCTTTGTAAGTAACTTTTTGTTTTTTCCGTGCTGCTTTCAGGATTCTTTCTTTGTCTTTGGTTTTGATGAGTTTGATGATGATATGTCTTGGTGATTTTCTTTTGGGGTCTATTTTTTTTCGGGTTTGTTGGACTTCCTGGATGGATACATTCTCATCTTTCATCATATCAGGGAAGTTATCTTCCAACAAATCTTGGACAATTTTCTCAGTGGTTTT